>NW_024033817.1:0-7012 GCF_002237135.1 Teleopsis dalmanni | reverse complement strand
TTGTAACATTGAAAAAATATTGTAAATTTTTTGCATTGCTATTTACTATTATTCACTATTTAAAAAATTTTTGTTGCATTTACCATATTGAGTGGTGCTCGTGTCGGTTATCTTCATTTCTTGAACTTCGAATTTATTACTACATTTTTGGTTTATCATAATCAAACGTAACTGTAAATAAAGAAATTTAACATCAATCGGACTAGAAGAAAAATTGAACGCTCAAAGAATCCCTACTCAACCGCTAATATATTTTCGAGATGGAGTTACTGGTGGATGAGAAAAATATTTCATAAGGGTTTGCAAGGACCACTTGAAGAGGAAGACTTATATCAGCACCGTAAAGACTTAGATAGTGAACGAGTAACTACAAAGTTTTCGTAAAAACAAGACTGTGCAATAATCCGTTCGCGTAGTTTAACTGCTGTGTATTTTATTTTAGAAGATTTAGTGTTTCCAGCAGAGATCGTAGGCAAACGTATTCGTGCCAAATTGGATGGCACCCAAATTATATATAAAGGTGCATTTGGATAAGAATCTACAAACGACCATTGAGCACAAAGTAAGTGTTAAATAACACTTATTTCATTAAATCTTTTTTTGCGCTTGTGTTTTTTGCTGTTTAAAATTAGTGGTCCAATGTTTCGTTTACGCTTCATTGCTCAAACTGAATTGTAGCTTATTCATATATTGGTAACATTCATCAAATTTAATGAGTGTAGCAATTAACTTGCAGCAATTAATTCAATATGTCTTAATAATAATAATTCATTAAACAGAATAATATAACAATTTTGCATGATTTGCATAAGGATATTGAATTATTTGAAAATAATTTCTGTTGTACGAATACGAGAACGAGTACGCGTAATTACCGTACATTGTCTATAAAGTTTTGTTGTAACATTGAAAAAATATTGTAAATTTTTTGCATTGTTATTTACTGTTATTCACGATTTAAAAATTTTTGTTGCATTTACCATATTGAGTGGTGCTCGTGTCGGTTATCTTCATTTCTTGAACTTCGAATTTATTACTACATTTTTGGTTTATCATAATCAAACGTAACTGTAAATAAATAAATTTAACATGAATCGGACTAGAAGAAAAATTGAACGCCTAAAGAATCCCTACTCAACCGCTAATATATTTTCGAGATGGAGTTTCTGGTGGATGAGAAATATATTTCATAAGGGTTTGCAAGGACCACTTGAAGAGGAAGAGTTATATCAGCACCGTAAAGACTTAGATAGTGAACGAGTAACTACAAAGTTTTCGTAAAAACAAGACGGTGCAATAATCCGTTCGCGTAGTTTAACTGCTGTGTATTTTATTTTAGAAGATTTAGTGTTTTCAGCAGAGATCGTAGGCAAACGTATTCGTGCCAAATTGGATGGCACCCAAATTATAAAGGTGCATTTGGATAGAATCTACAAACGACCATTGAGCACAAAGTAAGTGTTAAATAACACTTATTTCATTAAATCTTTTTTTTGCACTTGTGGTTTTTGCTGTTTAAAATTAGTGGTCCAATGTTTCGTTTACGCTTCATTGCTCAAACTGAATTGTAGCTCATTCATATATTGGTAACATTCATCAAATTTAATGAGTCTAGCAATTAACTTGCAGCAATTAATTCAATATGTCTAAATAATAATAATTCATTAAACAGAATAATATAACAATTTTGCATGATTTGCATAAGGAATTATTTGAAAATAATTTCTGTTGTACGAATACGAGAACGAGTACGCGTGATTATCGTACATTGTCTATAAAGTTTTGTTGTAACATTGAAAAAGTGTTGTAAATTTTTTGCATTGCTATTTACTGTTATTCACGATTTAAAAAATTTTTGTTGCATTTACCATATTGAGTGGTGCTCGTGTCGGTTATCTTCATTTCTTGAACTTCGAATTTATTACTACATTTTTGGTTTATCATAATCAAACGTAACTGTAAATAAAGAAATTTAACATGAATCGGACTAGAAGAAAAATTGAACGCGCAAAGAATCCCTACTCAACCGCTCATATATTTTCGAGATGGAGTTTCTGGTGGATGAGAAAAATATTTCATAAGGGTTTGCAAGGACCACTTGAAGAGGAAGACTTATATCAGCACCGTAAAGACTTAGATAGTGAACGAGTAGCTACAAAGTTTTCGTAAAAACAAGACGGTGCAATAATCCGTTCGCGTAGTTTAAATGCTGTGTATTTTGCTTTAGAAGATTAGTGTTTTCCAGCAAGATCGTAGGCAAATGTATTTGTGCAAATTTGGATGGACCCAAATTATAAAGGTGCTTTGGATAAGAATCTGCCAAACGCCAATTGAGCACAAAGTAAGTGTTAAATAACACTTATTTCATTAAATCTTTTTTGCACTTGTGTTTTTTGCTGTTTAAAATTAGTGGTCCAATGTTTCGTTTACGCTTCATATATTGGTAACATTCATCAAATTTAATGAGTCTAGCAATTAACTTGCAGCAATTAATTCAATATGTCTATATAATAATAATTCATTAAACAGAATAATATAACAATTTTGCATGATTTGCATAAGGAATTATTTGAAAATAATTTCTGTTGTACGAATACGAGAACGAGTACGCGTAATTTTACCGTACATTGTCTATAAAGTTTTGTTATAACATTGAAAAAATATTGTAAATTTTTTGCATTGCTATTTACTATTATTCACGATTTAAAAAATTTTTGTTGCATTTATCATATTGAGTGGTGCTCGTGTCGGTTATCTTCATTTCTTGAACTTCGAATTTATTACTACATTTTTGGTTTATCATAACCAAACGTAACTGTAAATAAAGAAATTTAACATGAATCGGACTAGAAGAAAAATTGAACGCCCAAAGAATCCCTACTCAACCGCTAATATATTTTCGTGATGGAGTTTCTGGTGGATGAGAAAAATATTTCATATGGGTTTGCAAGGACCACTTGAAGAGGAAGAGGAGTTATATCAGCATCGTAAAGACTTAGATAGTGAACGAGTAATTACAAAGTTTTCGTAAAAACAAGACGGTGCAATAATCCGTTCGCGTAGTTTAACTGCTGTGTATTTTATTTTAGAAGATTTAGTGTTTCCAGCAGAGATCGTAGGCAAACGTATTCGTGCCAAATTGGATGGCACCCAAATTATAAAGGTGCATTTGGATAAGAATTTACAAACGACCATTGAGCACAAAGTAAGTGTTAAATAACACTTATTTCATTAAATCTTTTTTTGCACTTGTGTTTTTTGCTGTTTAAAACTAGTGGTCCAATGTTTCGTTTACGCTTCATGATATTTGGTAACATTCCTCAAATTTGTATGAGTCTTAGCAATTCAACTTGCAGGCAATTAATTCACTTATGTCTAAATAATATAATTCATTAAACAGAATAATATAACAATTTTTGGCCATGATTTGCATAAGTAATTATTTGAAAATAATTTCTGTTGTACGAATACGAGAACGAGTACGCATAATTACCGTACATTGTCTATAAAGTTTTGTTGTAACATTGAAAAAATATTGTAAATTTTTTGCATTGCTATTTACTGTTATTCACGATTTAAAAAATTTTTGTTGCATTCACCATATTGAGTGGTGCTCGTGTCGGTTATCTTCATTTCTTGAACTACGAATTTATTACTACATTTTTGGTTTATCATAACCAAACGTAACTGTAAATAAAGAAATTTAACATGAATCGGACTAGAAGAAAAATTGAACGCCCAAAGAATCCCTACTCAACCGGTAATATATTTTCGAGATGGAGTTTCTGGTGGATGAGAAAAATATTTCATAAGGGTTTGCAAGGACCACTTGAAGAGGAAGAGTTATATCAGCACCGTAAAGACTTAGATAGTGAACGAGTAACTACAAAGTTTTCGTAAAAACAAGACGGTGCAATAATCCGTTCGCGTAGTTTAACTGCTGTGTATTTTATTTTAGAAGATTTAGTGTTTTCAGCAGAGATCGTAGGCAAACGTATTCGTGCCAAATTGGATGGCACCCAAATTATATATAAAGGTGCATTTGGATAAGAATCTACAAACGACCATTGAGCACAAAGTAAGTGTTAAATAACACTTATTTCATTAAATCTTTTTTTGCGCTTGTGTTTTTTGCTGTTTAAAATTAGTGGTCCAATGTTTCGTTTACGCTTCATTGCTCAAACTGAATTGTAGCTTATTCATATATTGGTAACATTCATCATTTAATAGTTAGCAATATTAACTTGCAGCAATTAATTCAATATGTCTAAATAATAATAATTCATTAAACAGAATAATATAACAATTTTGCATGATTTGCATAAGGAATTATTTGAAAATAATTTCTGTTGTACGAATACGAGAACGAGTACGCGTAATTATCGTACATTGTCTATAAAGTTTTTTTGTAACATTGAAAAAGTGTTGTAAATTTTTTGCATTGCTATTTACTGTTATTCACGATTTAAAAAATTTTTGTTGCATTTACCATATTGAGTGGTGCTCGTGTCGGTTATCTTCATTTCTTGAACTTCGAATTTATTACTACATTTTTGGTTTATCATAATCAAACGTAACTGTAAATAAAGAAATTTAACATGAATCGGACTAGAAGAAAAATTGAACGCCCAAAGAATCCCTACTCAACCGCTCATATATTTTCGAGATGGAGTTTCTGGTGGATGAGAAAAATATTTCATAAGGGTTTGCAAGGACCACTTGAAGAGGAAGACTTATATCAGCACCGTAAAGACTTAGATAGTGAACGAGTAACTACAAAGTTTTCGTAAAAACAAGACGGTGCAATAATCCGTTCGCGTAGTTTAACTGCTGTGTATTTTATTTAGAAGATTTAGTGTTTCCAGCAGAGATCGTAGGCAATGTATTTGTGCCAAATTGGATGCACCCAATTTATAAGGTGCATTTGGATCAGAATCTACAAACGACCATTGAGCACAAAAGGTAAGTGTTAAATCACTTATTATCATTAATCTTTTTTCTGCACTTGTGTTTTGCTGTTTAAAATTAGTGGTCACATGTTTCGTTTAGCTCATATATTGGTAACATTCATCAAATTTAATGAGTCTAGCAATTAACTTGCAGCAATTAATTCAATATGTCTAAATAATAATAATTCATTAAACAGAATAATATAACAATTTTGCATGATTTGCATAAGGATAAGGAATTATTTGAAAATAATTTCTGTTGTACGAATACGAGAACGAGTACGCATAATTACCGTACATTGTCTATAAAGTTTTGTTGTAACATTGAAAAAATATTGTAAATTTTTTGCATTGCTATTTACTGTTATTCACGATTTAAAAAATTTTTGTTGCATTTACAATATTGAGTGGTGCTCGTGTCGGTTATCTTCATTTCTTGAACTTCGAATTTATTACTACATTTTTGGTTTATCATAATCAAACGTAACTGTAAATAAAGAAATTTAACATGAATCTGACTAGAAGAAAAATTGAACGCCCAAAGAATCCCTACTCAACCGCTAATATATTTTCGAGATGGAGTTTCTGGTGGATGAGAAAAATATTTCATAAGGGTTTGCAAGAACCACTTGAAGAGGAAGAGTTATATCAGCACCGTAAAGACTTAGATAGTGAACGAGTAACTACAAAGTTTTCGTAAAAACAAGACGGTGCAATAATCCGTTCGCGTAGTTTAACTGCTGTGTATTTTATTTTAGAAGATTTAGTGTTTCCAGCAGAGATCGTAGGCAAACGTATTCGTGCCAAATTTGATGGCACCCAAATTATAAAGGTGCATTTGGATAAGAATCTACACGACCCATGAGCACAAGTAGTGTTAAATAACCAACTTATTTCATTAAATCTTTTGCACTTGGTGTTTTTTGCTGTTTTAAAAATAGTGGTCCAATGTTTCGTTTACGCTTCATATATTGGTAAAATTCATCAAATTTAATGAGTCTAGCAATTAACTTGCAGCAATTAATTCAATATGTCTAAATAATAATAATTCATTAAACAGAATAATATAACAATTTTGCATGATTTGAATAAGGAATTATTTGAAAATAATTTAATTTCTGTTGTACGAATACGAGAACGAGTACGCGTAATTACCGTACATTGTCTATAAAGTTTTGTTGTAACATTGAAAAAGTATTGTAAATTTTTTGCATTGCTATTTACTGTTATTCACGATTTAAAAAATTTTTGTTGCATTTACCATATTGAGTGGTGCTCGTGTCGGTTATCTTCATTTCTTGAACTTCGAATTTATTACTACATTTTTGGTTTATCATAATCAAACGTAACTGTAAATAAAGAAATTTAACATCAATCGGACTAGAAGAAAAATTGAACGCCCAAAGAATCCCTACTCAACCGCTAATATATTTTCGAGATGGAGTTTCTGGTGGATGAGAAATATATTTCATAAGGGTTTGCAAGGACCACTTGAAGAGGAAGAGTTATATCAGCACCGTAAAGACTTAGATAGTGAACGAGTAACTACAAAGTTTTCGTAAAAACAAGACGGTGCAATAATCCGTTCGCGTAGTTTAACTGCTGTGTATTTTATTTTAGAAGATTTAGTGTTTCCAGCAGAGATCGTAGGCAAACGTATTCGTGCCAAATTTGATGGCACCCAAATTATAAAGGTGCATTTGGATAAGAATCTACAAACGACCATTGAGCACAAAGTAAGTGTTAAATAACACTTATTTCATTAAATCTTTTTTTGCACTTGTGTTTTTTGCTGTTTAAAATTAGTGGTCAAATGTTTCGTTTTACGCTTAATTGCTCCAACTGAATTGGTAGCTATTTCATTACATTGTGACGGAAAAGTTTTCGGAATTTCTCCATTTAAAATTCGCGCCAATTATGTTTTTTTTATAAAAACATAAATTAAATAAAAATCAAAATTAATTTTTTGATTGAACTTGTTTATTTCATTCATAATAAGTTACTGAACACTTTTTAAATCTTATTCTTAATGCTAGCCGCTTTCTTTCGATTGCCAATATTGC
>NW_024033816.1:0-7013 GCF_002237135.1 Teleopsis dalmanni | reverse complement strand
AATATGCAGTACAAAATGTCTCTACAAAAAGAGTAGCTTTGAAAAAATAAAGAATAGGCGAACCCAAAAGTTAACTTTCAATTCGTTGAACTTGTGTTTCCAAAATAAAGCTGTAGTTTATAAGCTCGTTCTAATTTAAAGCACTGCAAGTGCTTTGGTTGGTGTCACTAATTAAATAAAAATAAGTGACAATAAAACCTGGAACTTAAGCATTGAAAGTTTGTGCAGCCTTGGCTTCTTGTGGATAAACACGATTAGTCATCGCTTCTAATTTGACAGGCACGAGTTCTAAGCCTGGTACTTGCAGTCCAACAAATTATATACGGACTATAAACTAATTAAATAAAAATTCGATTATTTCCAAAGACCACTGATGAAGAGTACTTGGCAATACTCGAAACAGCGTTGTATGGTCAGCCAAATTTCAATAAATTAAATAAAAAATTTTTGTCTTTGTCTTTCTTTAATATTTGTAGTTTCAATTTGAGGTGACAAAAGTACTATAAAAATACGTCACAGTGATTTGTAAACAAAGTAGCAGAAAATAATTAAAAAGACAAAACTAAAAGTTTATGAATAAAAATGTTTAATATTCGGTTGAGTTATAAAGAAAACCCTAAGTAAATAATGAGGCGGGAAGGACGGACTAACAGACTTAAATGACTTTTCAAATGTTTGCAATAGTTGCCAGTACACACGAACAAACGGACAGACATTTATACTAATCAATAAGCAACAATGAGTGACCAAAGCACGTGTATCTGAAGGCGACAATTATGAAAACCAGCAGAGTGCGGCTTAAACATCCGCGAAAATAATTGATCGCATTAAACGTGAACCACAAGTAGGAAAAGTAGGAAAATAGGAGGCGAGTGAGACATGAACCGAAGAAAAATTATACAAAGACAAAGCAAACATCAAACCTACTACATAAATCAATCCAGACTTTGCCGGTTTGCAAATTTTTACTATCGAATGGATTAAAAATTAAAATTCATTACGGGAAATCGTTGAAGAGCGCCAGTAGTTTCCATCAAGACTCGCGCTCAAGAAGCGTAAAACAACAAACAAATAAAAATTTATCTCGTAATTTATGAAAATTACACACCTAAACTCACTTTCTCTGTGCAGCAGGTGAGTTCGATTATGTGAGCATGAACTGCGCACTCAAGAAATCTCAGATATAACCGCAATGCGAAACGAAGCAGGAAACCATTTAATAACGAAATCAAGTTATTTAATATTATTAAGTCATAAAATTGTTTAAATAATTGAAATCGAAATTGATTTAAAACAACTGAGCAGCAGACGAAATGGCAGTAACCAGTGACGCGAAGAGACGGATAATGGTGAGGACTAACGCTAACCTGAGTTTCTTCCCCAATTATCTGTATTAATTTAGTGCAATTACTTAAATGCAATTCCAGAGTTTTGTTTTTTAAGAAACTTCTTGGAATTCATGCGAATTTGTTGTTTTGTTATTCTGAGCATAATATTTAATTCAATCTAAACTTTAAGACATATTATTATTTGAAATATATTGAGTTTTGAATTGAACAATATAATTGGTAATAAATCAATTTTGTAAATAATTTGACCAGGTCAAAATTTTTACTAAATTAATTAAGCCAGATATTAAAAATAATAAATCAAATTAACCAAAAGCTGAAATAAATAAATAAATAAATTAAATAAAAATAAATAAATTAAATAAAAATAAATAAAATAAATAAAAAGATATTGTGGACATTACTCCTTACAGTTCATATCATGTTCACATTGGAGAATATAGTCCGCTTAAGCGTATGCAATTGATGGAATCGTGTGTGTTTGGTAGTTGAACGAAACTTGATATTATATATCAAATACGATCTGAGTGTGGAAAGATGGTCTCATTGAAAAGTGAGATATGATGTACGCTACATCAACGTAGACGTAGAGACGTAGAGACACAGTACTCATACTTTACATACATCTTTGACGTCTTCATTGTTAGGTTTGGCAGATATTAATTAAAGTTTTGTAGTTTTTTAAAAGGAATAAAAACAAATGATTTTGATTGCTTTTTATCGAGGAGGAAACACAATATATCAAATGACTACGAAAGATGATGAATTGCCTTCTTGACCCTGATAGACTACCACAAAATAACCCATTCATTTATTTTGTATATTAAAATTTTATGTAAGAAAAATTAACAATTAAAAAGCCAACTATGTAAATTTATCAAGACAGAGTTGAGACTGACTGCATCGTACTTTCTCTACCTTTTGTTTCCTCATTCGAAAACAATAACAGAGCTATCAACAAAATAAAATAAAATGATTTGCATAATGCGATTGATTCATGACATAAACTTAATGACAAATTACGAATTGACACATTTTGCTAAATTAAAAAACAACTAAAAAAGAAATGTGGATTTGGAGTTTTGAAACTTTTCACCAACTAAGAGATTTAGAAACAAAAAGCTTGAATATTTGGCTCCAGAGTTTTAAGAATGTTTGAATTCGTTGGACTAAGTTCCAATGAATCAGAGCAGCTGTTTTGAATAATATCGAAAAGGGTTCAGATCGTTTTAAGTAGTAGGCACGCTAGACTCATTGCCTACATTCGCATCACGCTGTTTTAGACAAACAGGCATCAATCGCCATAGAAACGGCCTTAAATCCGAAACAACAGATGCGTGAACTTTGAATGAAGAGGAAGGAGATTTAGTCACTATGTCACGCAGCGAGTGAGCAAATTGTTGATAAAAGTATAATATTTCAAATAGTTGAAAATTTTAAAGTTGTTTTATGAAATTGTTTTATATTTTCTCCTTAATTTGAAACACGCACCGAAATGTGACCGACAGACAGGGGCACTACTTTACACATTTCTGTACTGTTGTCATCGAAAATGTCGTGTGCGCGTTGGCGTGGCGAACCGGCCGGTAATTGCCTATATAAACAATTCGCTTCCACAAGAGACTATACTTAGGTTTATTGTTGTGATTTTAAGTTTTATGCCAACGAATTACGGAGCTCAATGACGGGCGATTGCATTTGCAGAGTCACGGTCACCACACCATCATCAGCAAAGCAGAAACAGAATTAATTATTTCATTGCGAACACATCCGCCGAATTGGATTTCCGATAATAATGAATGTCGAATTTTGTTGATGGATATACGACACGCACGTTGAAGAGTCTACAATTCAAGTATTTTCTTATTATTCAAGGATGGTCCGCACTGCGTATACCAATAATGTGTATTGTGCAGATCGAAGCAAGCAACCAATGACGCATTATCCGTAAACGGTTGATGCATGCAGGATGATGTCCCGCATTCCCCGGTTTGAGAAAGCCAAATGTTTACTTAGTTGTGCGTGCGATGTCGTACATGGGCATTCGGTAAGCGCGACCAAACCCTACACAACAAAGCTGATATAGATGCATGTAATGAATTAAGCCCCAGTCACGTTCGCAATTAAATTTACTTTAATAGTTTTTTAATATTTGATAGACAAATAACTCGTAAGTTAATCATTGCGACAAAATTTAATTAGGCAAAATTTATGGTATTCCATTAATATATTAAATATTGATTAAATATTAAATCATATATTAAATATTGACTAAGTTACTAATTCATTTAAATCAAACTATTTGAAATCCAGATTTACTTTACTTACATCCATACTAACTATACCAAGGCAAAAAATATCGATTTCAAATCCTTGAATCTGGAATTTAGAGTGCATTTTTAGTCCATTCCTCTTGCGGTATTTAATCATAGTGTCGTATAATTTATATAAATATATCAATATCTATACCCACAAAAAGGTTTTCTCTATTACAAATCGTTTATAATAGAATTATATAATTGCGTTGTATGGCAACGATATACAAAGAAGGGTGAAGGCAAACAAACTTCGAAGCAAAAGAAACGAAGCATTTAAAGACTAGAGCAGTATTTACCTGTTGATCGTTTTGTTGTTTTGTTCTGACTGCACCTTTTGCAAACGTCAACAAAACCAGCTGCGTGGCTTACTCCAGTTGCACTCGAAAGTAAGGCTTTGAGCACCTATAAATCGTCGAAGAAAGCTGGAAATTTTCTGCAGGTTTTCGTTGCTGTATTCTAACGTTTTACTTTTTATTTTAATTGTTTAGCAAGCACATCGTCCATTGGTGTTTTTGTTGAAGATTACAATTGTGTGTTCTACTTCCACAACAGTTTTATATTGGACTTAGAATTTTTTAAAATAATTGTTAAAAATAAATATTATTATAACATATATCCATATTGTTACTTGTTTAAAATCAAACAGAAAACTATCTAAAATATGATTTTTCAAATATGTAATCACGTACACATTATCTTTCACACAAGTGTAAAGTAAATATTCATAAATTTCTGTACAAAAATCGTTTAATTTTTCTTCTCAAATTTAACATAAAATTCCTATCACAATATGTATTATATCCTTATTCAAAACAAACAAGACTTCGCGAGAGCGACACATCCACCGATCAAAAGAGCAGAAACTAAAATAACGCCAAACACAAAGAAAGTGGTGATCAAAGCAATACAGTGTAACACTCTTACCAACTAAACAGAGTTGCCAATGTGCTACGAACAATTTTATTGAAATTGTTTACATATGTTATCATTGTACGGATTGAGCTAACCACACATTATTGTAAGTGTTTGTCATAATATTATAATTGATCAATTTATTTAATTAAATTTTTAATTAGACATATAATATAATATAATAATTGGACACTTAAATTTTTTAATAGGAGTTGTACGTACACTAAAACACTGAATTAGTTATCAAGAACTTAGTGTACGTAGATTTCATTATCAATTTTGATGGGCTATATATAACGCAAAACTACATAAAAACAAATAGAATTTCAGTCCGGTCACCAAACACCTCGCACACAAATGAATGCAGAGTAATTGCTCTTTTTTTTTATTAGCTGATGTAAAAATTGTCTTACTTGCAAATTACAAATTAAAATTAAAATAATTAAGCCCTAAACAATAAACCTCTTCTTAATATGTTGAACTTTTTGAATTTATTAAATGTCGAATTACACATGTCTAGCACATGTCGAACTGATAATTCGAAAGATCAACGGTTGGTACAGTTGTCTTCTAATGAACTCATTTATGTAGTTTATGTAAAAATAGGTGAAACATTAGAAAGTTGTCACCGCCATGATAACAAAATTTTAAAAAGTGCAATTAATCTTAAAAATAATAGAAAAAGAAAAGAAAAAGCCTTTAGTAGAGAAACGTTTATTATCTACCAATAGACATTTCATAATAGGTCTGTTCCACGAGCTACTCATAGTAAAACTCAAGTAAAACACAAGTAAAGTGCAAACTGAGAGCGTAACACAAATAAAGTGTCAAATTTTGCTCTTTACACAAAATTTTCGTGGAATAGCTTTGTGTAAAGTCTGGTGAGAACACCATTGCCGCACAAACAGCTGATATATACATGAGCAAAAATTTTACTTGAAATAAAATGTACGACTAAAGTCTGTGTAGCTTTTTCAAATTTTGACAGGGTTGTTACGCTCTCACATGCTCTCATTTACTCCAAAATTTGCTGGTGGAACGCACTTAATAAAAACACAGTTTTACTCAAAGTTACTACGAGTAGCTCGTGGAACAGACCTAATATCCACTATAATTTTATGAATTGTATGGGTACTCATTTGGTAATGATATATGTAAAATTATAAGTTATGCAATAAATTTATTTTCTCATAAAACCTTATTAATTAGTGTATCTTGTAAATAATGTAATCCACATAAAGTGAATATAATATATATTAGGAATGTATGTATATAAATTTATATTGCATGTTTTAAGATTGTTAATTTATAATTGTAATAATTTGTAATATTACATGCACTGAACAAACCCCACAAAAAACTTGTACCCTTATTTTTTTAATTAATTTTGCTGTCAAATTATTTTAAATTTAAAACTGAAAAATCTATGAAGACGATTTTTATGAAAAATTATAGTATACTTTCTTTTTGAATGTGTTGGATTCATGTTTATTTAAAAATATCTGTCAGCTTTTATTGCTACACTTAGGAATAGTAAAAGCGCGTTGGGCAAAAAAACAACTCAAAAAAGAGAAGTTGATGTTTAGTTAAATTAATGCATTTATTTCAACTTTCTGATTGTAAATTACATTTTCAACTTATATTGGTAGAAATGAATAAAATATTCCTATGAATTACATACTTAATAATTTGTTACGATATCTGTGTTGAATATATTTCAATAACGTTTAGAAAAAACAACTTCTCGAATAGTCCATCGCACCGTAGCTATTATTAATCGCTGTCATAATCGTTTTTAGTACCAACTGTTAGAGGTCGTCTCGACTCATCTTCCGAGCCATAGACGACTTCTTCATCTGAATCGTTAATCATCGAAAAGGCTGGATTGTCTTTGGTCACGTGTATATCCGCTGAAACCATTTAAATGAATGTAATAATTTATTTACGTAAAGTATTGAACCTAACCTTGAGCAAAATGTTCATTTGGTGAATACACATAAGCCATCGTAAACAAGTAAAAATTAAGAAGGCCGTAGAAGCACATGAATTGTGCAGAGCTACGGTATGTAGTGTTAAGTGAAGCGACAAAATTATCCTCCAAAATGCCAAAACCAAATCGACATGTAGTGACGCTTAAAGAAATAGATAGTACGAACAGCATCAGTAGTGTAAGGAACTTTAACCTCATATCTGTAACAAATATATGATATTAATGTACTCTCTCATTTTCCACTCTACACAATGTTATTTACCAAAGAATGGCATCGATCTTAATTCCGTGTACGCTCTCAGCACCAGTAGTGCAAGGTACAAAATATACATACATCCCGCAACGTAGAAAAACATCTTAAAGCCCTGCAAACATATTATTTAAAAGTTCTATTGTATTTCATTTAAAGTGTGTACAGACATTGTAGTTCTTCGTATCGACAAA
>NW_024033815.1:0-7018 GCF_002237135.1 Teleopsis dalmanni | reverse complement strand
AAAAAGTCTGCTACTTTATTTTCTTTCCCTTTAATATAATTTATGTTAATATTATATTCTCCTAACTTCAATAGCCAACGTTGTAAACGAGGATTAATATCTTTTCCTTTATGTTTAGTATGGAGCCATATTAAAGGCTGATGGTCAGTGAGTAATTCAAATGGCCTACCATATATATAGGGTCTGAAGTAATTCACTGCCCAAACAATTGCCAATAATTCTTTTTCCACAGCAGCGTAATTCTTCTCATGATCATTCAAGGTTCGACTAGCATAGCTAATAGGATGATCATTTTGTGTTAGTACTGCACCCAATGCAAAGTCGCTGGCATCAGTAGTTAACTTGAATTTTTTTTCAAAATCTGGGTATTTTAAAATGGGTGGGTTTACTAACAATTTTTTTAATTTCTCGAATGAATCAATGTATTGGGGATCATTTATATTTATTCTTGAGTTCTTTTTTAGATATTTTACCAGACCGTAAGCTACCTTTGAATAATCTTTTACAAATTTTCTGTAATAGCCGGTTATTCTTAGAAAAGATTTTATTTGTTTTTGAGTTTGTGGTATTTTTAATTTTTGTATATTTTCTATTTTATCAAGGTTTGGTTGCACTCCTTCTGTAGTCAATGTATGACTCAAATATTGTGTCTGCCTAGTAAAGAAATTACATTTATCGATTTGAATTTTCAAGTTATGCTGTCTTAATTTATTGAAAATTTGTTGGATGTTTATAACATGTTCTTCTAAGCTAGTGCTAAAGATGAGAATGTCATCTAAATAAACTACGCATATTTTGTTTATATATTCCCTGAGAACGGAATTAATTAACCTTTGAAACGTTGCAGGAGCATTTTTTAACCCAAAAGGCATTTTAACGTATTCGTAATGACCTGTTGGTGTAGAAAATGCTGTTTTTGGTCTATCATTTTGACTTACCAAAACTTGATGAAAACCTTTTGCAAGATCCAGAGTAGTAAAATATTGGGATTTTCCAAGCTTATTTAGAATGTCTTCAATACTGGGAATGGGGAATTTATCGTCAATAGTGACCTCGTTTAGTTTACGATAGTCAATGACAATTCTCCACTTCTCCTTACCAGAATTAT
Organism: Teleopsis dalmanni; assembly: GCF_002237135.1. NCBI lineage: Eukaryota > Metazoa > Arthropoda > Insecta > Diptera > Diopsidae > Teleopsis > Teleopsis dalmanni. Next base: position 5,910 of record NW_024033815.1, on the reverse strand, counting down.
CCATTTTTTTTGGTACAATCCACAATGGTGAATTAAAAGGTGAATTGCTTTCTTTAATAATTCCTTGTTGTAGCATTTGCTGTATTTGCGTATTAATTTCTTGCTCATGCTTTTGAGGGTACCTATATGCTTTTGCATAAATTGGTTTACAAACACTAGTTATAATTTCGTGGTGTATTTCATGGGTATGGGTTAGTTTATCTCCCTCTTGATAAAATAAATCTTGATTGGAAGTAATTAAAGTTTCAAGATTTTGAACCTCTTCGCTATTAAAATCACAACGTTTTAATTTTTTAATTAAATCGTTTGATATATTGCATTCTTCAAGGCTGAATATGTCTTCACTTTTGTGCGGACATGCATCAAAGAACTTAATTTTTTCATTTCGAATTTGAATGTAATGCTCTTTCATATTAATAACGGCGTTCATGGGTACCAGGATATTCTGACCGATTATTGCATCGAAACCTCCATTCTTTAAGGATGTAATTTTCCAGCAAATATTATTGCTTTCTTTGAACTCTTTTGGAAGTTCGGTAATTACTTCGTGGTATACTTCTATTTGTCCATTAAGTGTGCTAAATTTGATATTCTTGTTTAGTTCTAGTCTTTTGTATTGTTTAAGCCTATTTTTGTCAAGTAATGATGTCGTCGACCCAGTGTCGATCAGGCATTTAATTTTAGTGTTTCCTATTGTTAGTTCTACTACCGGTAAGTTAGTGTGTCCACCGGTACACGAAAATTTCCTTCTGTTTCTTCGAAATGTTCTTGTTGTACATTATCAACTTCCATTGGTTCAACTTGATTTCGTCTCGTTTGGCTTGTATTGGCATAACTATTGTTAATATTGTCATTGTTTCTGATTAGTCCTGAACTAGTATAGTTCCTACTATTATTATTTCTGTACTGATCTGAGTTGGTATTGTTACTGTTTTGCTTTCTGTATAGCCCTGAATTAGCATTGAAACCTTCATTGTAATTCCTATTATAATTATTTCTGTACTGACATGAATTATTATTATCATTGTTTTGCTTTCTATATAGCCCTGAATTAGTATTACACCCTTCATTATAATTTCTGTTATAATTATTTCTATAGTGACCAAAATTTGCTTCATTGTTATGACTCTGTCTATTTGTGTTATAGTTTGATGGTTTAGTATCGACAACATTTCTTTCATTTCTATTTTTTTTATGTTTGAAATGTATAGCTCTATTATCATCGAGAAGCCTAAGTTTTGTATATTTCGTTATAATATCATTTAATGAATTCCATTCATCGAGGTGAGCCCTGAGTGGCCCATCAATTTTTTCAATTAAAATATTGACTAAATCCCTATCAACATTTCTTGGTTGATAAATATCTGGCCTATCTTCATCAAATTCATATATTTCATTTATTTGGTATTTACATTGTTCAAAATAATTAAATAATTCTCGCAAATTACTTACTTTAATACTGCGGCACCTGTTGAAAATATCGCCATAAGATACTCGAGATCTGAACCGTTCCTTTAATTTTTTCTTTATCTGCTGCCATGTAACTTCGTCTTCAAGTTCTCGTACATGTATTCCTGCTTCTCCAACTATTTTATCATTTATAATTATTTGTAGTCCAAAATCGTAAAGCGTTTTGTTGTTTCCACATAGATCCATGACTAACTCTGCTGATTTTATGAAAGCAGATAGGTTGTGTCCATTTCCAAATGGTTTTATTTCCCGAAATTGTTGAATGATGTCTTTTGGACTGAGCAACATTAAGTTTTCGTACATTGGTTGTTGTTGCTGTAATTGCTGTTGTTGTAAATGTCCTTGAATAATTTGTTCTTGTCTTCTGATAACCTCTTCCAGTTCATTTATTTTTGTTTGAAATTCCATTTTTAATTCTTTTCTATTATTATCAAATATTAAATTTCTTTTCATGAAGTTTATGTCACTTTTAATTTATTTGCTTAAGTTTATTTAAATTGAAAATTAACTTTTAAATGAATAATTGTCCACTTTATGCACTGAAGTCTTATTTTCTTATACTTATTTTTGAATACACTTATTTTTAAAAATTCTTATGAATTTTATATTTTTAATTGGTTTAAGTTCTTTTAAAAATTCTTTTGAATTTTTTTCCGTCGACTGCGCCAATTATGTTTTTTATAAAAACATAAATTAAATAAAAATCAAAATTAATTTTTTGATCGAACTTGTTTATTTCACTAATAATAAGTTACTGAACACTTTTTAAATCTTATTCTTAATGCTAGCCGCTTTTTTTCGATTGCCAATATTGCATTTTTAAAACTTACATATAAGAAAGCAAATTAAATATCGGCGTTTCGAATTACAATTTAAGCGGAAGTGTTATGAAATATAAATTGTAGAATAAATGCATTTAATTTATTTTGCAATTTATTAAAAATGATTAATTTAAATAAAAAGTATGTCACCAAATATTTGTTGGTAACAGACTTTTTTAAATGAACGGAAGTAGTTATATCATAGTAGGAAGTCGAGCCACGAAGAGCTCGACTTCAAAAGGAAGTCGAACGCTCTCTCAATAAAACTCAACAAAAATGAGCACCATAGGGGTGTTACAGGCGAACCTGCACCACGCGAAAGGAGCATCGGCTACCTTGTGCAGGACCTTCGCCACAAAAGGACTGGCCATAGCGCTTATCCAGGAGCCATGGACAGTCGGTGGGCATATAAAAGGCCTTCAACATCAATCAAGTTGATATATAAACGTGACATAGAGTCGCCTAGAACTGCTATACTAGTAAACAAAAATGTTAACTGTATTCCAATTCCAGATTTCATCCAGAGGGACTTGGTGTCGGCCATTTTTGAGATCCCGACGGAGTGCGGAACACGAGAGATCGTGATCGCATCGGCCTACTTTCCAGGCGATGCAGACGAAGCACCACCTGAAGCAGTCACAAACTTGGTAAGTTATTGCAAATCCAATAATTTACAATTTATAATTGGTTGCGACGCAAACGCGCACCATACCTTATGGGGTAGTACTAACATAAATAGAAGAGGGCAAATGCTTTTAGAATACTTTAGTAGTAATAACGTCAGCATATTGAACAATGGTTCTGAACCCACTTTTATTAATGCCATTAGAAGAGAGGTTCTTGACCTTACTCTTTCTAGTCAATTTATCTCCAATTATGTTGTTAATTGGAGGGTCTCAAAGGAGGTTTCTTTATCTGACCACCAACATATTCTTTTTGAACTGCCGGGTCACTTTTTACATAAAAATTTGCCAGCTGCACGTAAGTGTATCAACTGGGAAATCTTTAGACTATCCTTAGCTAGTAAGGAGGACCAGTTACTGAATTCAATCAGTCATATTGATGAACTTGAATTAGCTGCAGATCAAATAAACTCTGTTATCTCTCAGGCGCATGAAGATGCATGTAAGGTTGAACCACGTACATCCAGACGGGATGTGCCATGGTGGAACAAAAGGCTCGAAGAAATGCGCAGGGAGGTTAGGAAGCTTTTTAATTTAGCAAAGCGATCAAGGGTGTGGGTAGACTATAAAACATCCTTGACTGCCTACAACAATGAGATTAGAAAATCTAAACGGAAATCATGGAAAACTTTCTGTGACAGTGTTGACAACACTCCGCAAATGGCTCGCCTTCATAAAGTGTTGAGAAAGTCTCTTTCAAATGACATTGGTCTATTGAAAAAGAATGATGGTCTCTACACAGCAAATGGCAGGGAAACTTTACAACATTTACTACATGTGCATTTTCCAGGATCGATCTTATGTGATGCATCCATAGATAGGCGCACGTTAAGTTATGAACAACCAGACAATCGTTTAATGTCACTATCTGGTATCATTTTTGACATTGATAAAATCAGATGGGCAGTTAATTCTTTCAGTCCTTTCAAGTCACCAGGAAGTGATGGTATCTTCCCGGCACTTATACAAAACGGCATAGACGTTCTTATCAATCCTTTAAAGGTGCTTTTTAGGGCTAGCCTTTGCTGGAAACATATACCTGAAGCTTGGAGAGAAGTGAAAGTGGTATTTATACCAAAAAATGGTAATAGACCAAGTGATGACGCTAAATCGTATAGACCGATTAGTCTCTCATCCTTCCTCCTGAAAACTATGGAAAGACTCATAGATATCTATATTCGTACAGAACTGTCTAAAAGTCAACCTCTTCACAAAACTCAATTCGCTTATTCCAAAGGGAAATCTACCGAATTGGCCTTACATAACTTGGTCAGTAGAATTGAAAAGGCCCACAAAAACAAAGAAATTGCGCTTTGTGCATTTCTGGATATTGAAGGAGCTTTCGACAATACGAGTTATGGCTCGATCTCGAATGCCTTAACTAACAGAAATGTTGATTTTAATGTTACTTCCTGGATTGAGGCGATGCTTCAAAGCAGAAAAATTACATCAACCTTAGGTAGAACGTCTGTAGCTGTTGAGGCCGCAAAAGGTTGCCCACAGGGTGGAGTACTGTCTCCTTTGCTCTGGTCAGTGGTTGTTGATGAACTTTTAATCTTGTTGGAGAATATTGGTTGTGACGCCATTGGGTATGCAGACGATCTAGTTATAATAGTATCTGGAAAGCATGGTAGCAGTCTATCAGAGATATTGGTAGGGCACCTTCGACGCATTTTAGCGTGGTGCGAAAGTGAGGGTCTCTCCATAAATCCGGAGAAAACTGTTGTTGTGCCTTTCACACTCAAACGTAAACTAGACATAGGTCCCGTACGTTTAGGAAACACTAATATTTCTCTTTCCAGTGAAACAAAGTACCTAGGTGTTGTCCTAGATGGTAAACTCACTTGGAGTTCACACTTAAATAAAGTATATAACAAAGCATTAAAGGCTTTATGGACAATACGGTCCTGTATAGGTAAAACTTGGGGCCTAAACCCAAAGATTATATTTTGGATATATCAGGCAGTAGTACGTCCTATCATGACATATGGTTGCCTGGTTTGGTGGCAAAAGGTCACACAGGCTGGATCTATTGCTGTTTGCATGAAGCTCCAGAGATTAGCGTGTCTCTTAATGACTGGTGCTATGAGGACAAGTCCAACTGCAGCACTTGAGGCTATACTTGGATTGACACCTCTGCACATACACATTCAATCTACGGCTGCGCTTAGTGCGTTTCGACTAAAACTCCACATGAACAAGAGTTGTCTTGACTATGGTCATACAACAATATTAAAAATATTTGGAGCACATAAAATTCCTCAATGCGATGGAGACTATACAACAGAACTCCATCGTTTTGGCAAAAAATTTGAGGTACACCTACCATCACGTTCAACGTGGGAGAATGGAGGCCCACAGGTTGACCCAAAAAGTTTGGTTTGGTACACAGATGGATCAAAGATGGATGAAGGCACTGGCGCTGGTGTATTTGGACCCAACACACATTTCGGAAGCAATGGGCACATGGCCGAGTGTCTTCCAAGCTGAAATCCACGCAATCAACTTATGCGTAAGATCCAATTTAATCAAAAAACCTTCTGGCTCGAAAATTGTTATTTACTCTGACAGCCAGGCTGCTCTTAAAGCTCTTTCTTCTTGGACTTTCAAATCAAAACAGGTCCTTGAGTATTACGATCTTCTGCAATCACTTGCAGCTCGGAATAAGGTAAACCTTTACTGGGTTCCGGGCCACAGAGGAGTTTTGGGAAATGAAAAAGCTGATGAGCTAGCCAGAACTGCATCAAAAACTGCTTTTATAGGCCCTCAACCCTTTTGTGAAATAAACAGATTATCAAGAAAATGGAAAATCATATGCGGCTGGAGTACTGGGTAAACTTTCCAGGACTCAGACAAAGCAAAGCACTGATAACACCTTACTCCTACAAAAACATTCTTAAATTCTCAAAATGTAATTTAAGGATGATAACGGGTTT
>NW_024033814.1:0-7018 GCF_002237135.1 Teleopsis dalmanni | reverse complement strand
GGGTTTACTCGATCCCTGAATCGAGGTGTTTTGCTTTGGTTTTTTACCAGCTGGTATGACCATGTCGTCAGATAAAGCCTTTTCAGCTGGCGCACGAGTTTGAAGTTTAGACACCATGTCTAGGGCCACATCCCTAGAGTGTCCCTGGCTCATGTAAGCCTTTAACCTCCTCTTCTGCATTGAGTTCAGTTTTACAAAACCCTTCTGGTCATGTAAACTGATCCCTTTCATACAAATATTGACAACAGTAGCACCTGACTGTTCAGAACAGAGACTGACTCCATCAATGCCAATAGAGGCAGCATCAGACCCTTCAGTTTCTGTGCTGCTAGCATCAGTATACTGTGGACAATAACATTTTCCACAGCGTGTATATTTTTGCAGATGTGCCCAACATCACCATCTACAAAAGAATCATTGACCTGTGACACAACAGTCGACTGGTCGTTGTTAATTTCCTGCCCGACAGCAGTAGTGTTTGATGCGATAAGGGTAGAATCATCCCCTTTAGTTTGTTTATTAGATGTATCCATATGATATCCCACGAGTATTAGGGAAGTATGAAATCGCCATCGGCAGAGCCCATTTATCGACAGAAGGCAAATTGAAAGCAGTTCGCTATTAAGGTCATCACTAGCCCCGTGACCAAATTCCTACAGGCATAGCTGTTCCACCGTAGATTAGGGGGTTGTTCGGGTCTCATTCATACATTCACACATACTACACGATACATCCTTGTATAAAAATTTTAGACTAGGGACAAAAACTATAGATTGTTTCATATCTTCAATCAAACCCAGGGTGTTTTCCTTCACCCCGCCTAGTTTCTGGCGACCACAAAACCAGCAGAGACATGACCTAACTGCTTTGGGGTCATCGATCCTACAAACAACTAAACTTCCATTAAAGGCCGATCGATTGACTGACGAACTTAATGAGTAGCACCAAAATGCAAAGACTCATCTGCTCCCCGAGACGCTAAGATGTTATAGTAGCCATTCGGACCAACACAACTACGTGAAAACATAGACTACATGACAACACAAAACTACATAAAGGTAGATCTTGGTTGTACAGCTCGTTCTAGAAACGATAAAAATTCACAGTGATCTGACAAATGCCAAGTGATTGCGAATATTCATATTTATAGTCCGAGTTGTAGCTAAGCCCCTACACCACGTCAAGGTGCCTACCATGTAGAGGTACCATATATAAACATGGTTCTGAAAATGTGATTGAGGTGCAATTTTAAAGTATATAAATGTCCATCTTCCGCCCCAGTCTCTATCATTAAAATATATGTTGGCGTAAATTGTGGTATTCTCAATATTTTCTTTAGGAAGTATAATTGTAGTTTATCCACCTCTTCGAACTGAGTGTAACCCCATACTTGAGCACCATATGATTGTATTGTGGTGCCCATGACCTACATCATTGTTTAATATGACAAGTCATTGCATAAAGTAACAAAACAATTGTGACATAATTTATTGAATGCACATTTGTCGCTTTGTCGTTTTGACTTTGATCATATTACACTTTTAAATTTTGTTTGACTCACGCCGTTATGATTGTGCACTCGTAACATGATGCGCGAGCCAAACATTTTATCATATGTGGTCATTGTACGGTATTAACACAAATTCCTTTAGAGAAATGTAAAACCTTATGGATAACACTTATAATAATATATACAAGTAAAAATGCATAAGAAATAGATAACATATGTTAGAATAGTATAATAGATACTATGAATATCTTACATTGAAAAATTATATACTTTATCAAAAATTGGGAGTAACCAATGTATTGATTGGTTACTCAAGAATATATAGGAATTAAATAATAAGTTTAGTACATAAGAATATTTTGTATAAATAGAGTAAGATTTTACAAATAAATCAGATTCTTTTAGATTCTTTTGCGATAGCAACAAGAATAAATTATTTTATTTGAATCTCTGGTTATATGCGGCATATCTGCTGGAAATACCATAAAGGCGGCTGAAGAGCTCAGAAAGTACTTAAAGGCGGCTGAAGAGCTCAGATCAATACTAAAACCTTGTTAGGTCGAAACCTTTCTTCTTGGGCTTAATTACAATCCCCTAGCAATCCTGTCAAGTGAATACATATTAATTTATTGAATGAAGAACCTTGCAAAAATACATGGCAATCCTGACACCACACATCTTTACAGTATTGCTCTACTTATTGCTAGAAATAGATTCCATTTTGCTTTTATAGGCATGCCGTCCCTACTAAGAAAGTTGTTCCACGTAAGATTTATACTATTTTTAGCTGCAATAGTTCTTCTCTCTACATGCTTCCTAAAGTTTATTGTTGGAGGCAATGTCAAGTATAGATAGCAGTATTTATTCACTATTCTTATTTCTTCTCCACCGAGATACCATTTTTCTTTATTTGCCAATCAACCTCCTTTTCGAAAGACCATAATTGCGGATTTACTTAGATTGACTTCTAAATTCCAACTATGGCAGTATGATTCCAACTTATAAATCATTTTTTGCAGCGTCGTTATATCGTCAGCCAGTATGACAATGTCGTCGGCATTCATTAAAGTTCGAATGTTTAGTTCTTCTATCTATATGCCTCCTCCCAAAAAATCATGTAAGTCATTGAGATAAAGAACAAACAAGTGCGGTGATAATATACAACCTTGTTTCACTCCGCTTACAGCTGAGAATTCATTAGATAGGTCTTTTCCAGTCCATACTGCACATTTAGTGTTCGTGTACACATTTTCAATAAAACGGACCATTTTAGTTGAGACTCCAGCTGCGTGAAGTTTGTAAATTAACGCCTTTCGAGAGACCTTATCGAAGGCTGCTTTAAAATCTACAAAAAAGGCATACGTTTCCTTATTGTTTTTCAAATTTATCTGTACTATTGATGACAAGTTGTAAATATTATCCGCTGTAGAATAATTCTTTCGGAACACAGCCTGAAATTCGTTTATTATTCTATTACTTTCGGTCCAATTTGTTAGCCTGTCTGTTACTACACTGTAAGGACGGAAATTTTGTCTACTAAATTTCCGCTTACATACACCGAAGTTACACAAAGTTCTTAAATTTGACTTAAACAAAAAGAGGAAAAATTTTAAATAGCAAGTAGTTATTATTTTAAACTTTTATTTTTTTTTATAGGAAAAAAATATTTAAAAAAAATATTACACTGAAATATTTAATAAATTACACTGAAATATTTGATAAATTACACTGAAATATTTAATGAATTACACTGAAGAAAAGAAAATAAAAACACCGTACGCATGCTAGAACGCTATCGACGCACCGTCAACAACATCGTTTATTTGGTGCGCATCAGTAAACAAGGCCAAGTTTCGATGCGACGCCTTTGCTAAAAATTAAACAAATTTATTGTTAGAATTTAATAAAGAAAAAATAAATATAATAATAAAATGTTGAATACTTCCCTTTACCAAAGCCGAGTTCTCCTTATTTGTTTTAGTATTTAGTAATCTATTTTTATTTTTTTTAAAAAAATATTATGTTGCACGTTTTTTCTATATACACGCGGCTGTCAAAGCGAAATACGACAAGATCAGAAGCACAGCGGCTACACGGCCAAGAATAAAAGCACAGCGGTTTACGCTGCAAAACACAGCAGGTAAACGAACGGAAGAATTTAAAATACGCTAGACGAAAGCTCCGGCGTAGGAGTATTTAAGACAGCGAAATTATGAAGCAGGCGCGAGTCTATGAACATTCGTCAAGGTGGTATTACGCCGAAAAATTATAATAATAAATTATATGTCTATGAAACATATATCAGAAATATATAAGTCCTGCGTTGGTGTTACGACAACGGCCATAATTATATGTCTATGAAACATATATCAGAAATATATAAGTCCTGCGTTGGTGTTACGACAACGGTCATAATTATATGTCTATGAAACATATATCAGAAATATATAAGTCCTGCGTTAGTGTTACGACAACGGCCATAATTATATGTCTATGAAACATATATATAAACATATATATATATCTTCTTTTACTAATACATATCGAGTTGTACTATATCTTTCTTCTTCTAGGATAGATTTGTAATCAGTTTCCTTTCCAATTTTAAATTGTAAAATTAAAGTAACTTACAGAGGTGTAAAAGGAGTCGGTCTTAGGCAACAGAGGAGGAAATTCGGGAAACCACTGCAAGTGAAGATCTCATCAACAAGTACGATAGGAAATACAACAGGAGCCTGAGCTAAAGAAGATGCACATTTCTTGTTCTTATTTTTATTGAATTAAAATCACATTGTAATTGAAATAACTTTATCATACGTTGGAATAATTTTTGTAATATTGTCTTTCAAAGTAAATAAACTATACAATTCAATCTAGTAAACGAACGTTTCCTTTTCTTTCTTTTTTTTCAAAAAACCTACGTCCCCGAAAAAAAATAAATTCATTGTAATGACTCTGGACGACGGCTGAGGATACCCCAGCAAAAATTAAATATTTTTGAACGTCACCAAAAAGTGTCGTTACAACACTAATCATAATTTTTGCAATACAATTCATAAACGATACTCCGCGATAGTTGCACGGTAATCCTACATCACTTTTCTTATATATGGGGTATATTATGCTTTTCACAAGCGATTCATCAACTATACCGCTGTTAAACATGTCATTACAAGCTATTGTTATCTCTGATAGGAGGTCATCAGGTGCATATTTAATGAATTCGTATGGTATTCTGTCTTCTCCCGGAGCTTTGTAATTTTTTGTTCGCTCAATAAACTCTTTCACTTCTCTTAGTGTCGCAATTTTCCACCAGTCTTTGTTTGTCTTTACATTTTGTAAAGTATCTCTGTTTGGCTTCTGCACATATAACTTTATAGTGCTTAGTAATCTCTTTGTTCTGGCTGCTACTTACTTGTCTAAATTTTTCTAGGCTTTTAAATGTTTCCTGTCTCGCTTTATGACATCTCCAGTTAAACCAATTTTGTTTTTTCTCGAAGGAGTGTTCCCTTATTTGTGTTTTTTTATGCGCCGATTTGATTACATAAGTTATATCCATCAGAGTTAGCAGATCTTTATTCTGTTTTACATTTAATAAGGTTTCACTTATATGTTGTTATTTGCTGTTTATTCCATTTCAATTTTGGAAGTAAATTTATATTGATTCTTACCCTTTCTATATCGGTCAATCTTAACGATAAGACTGTAGGAAAATGATCACACCAGTGTGTGTTTACGACTTCAAACTTATCGATAAATTCAAGTATTTCTAGGGAGACTGCACAGATATCATTTACTGACATTCCAACTCCACTGACATTCTCCTTCCTCATCACCTTTTGTCATTCCATTCGCTATTACAAGTCCGTTGTCACAGCATAAATGTATAACATAAATCTATGTCCACGAGAGTTTTCCACTTCGTCTTTAGATTTTCTTTCTTCGAATTCACCCGTAAAGTTCGCTATACCATATATTCCTCTTCCAAGTAGTTTTGCATTTTACCAATTCTGACATTCAGGTCTCCAATTACAATAAGATTTTTAATTTCATTTTCCTTAAATATTGTCTCCAGTTTACTAAATTCGTATCAATTTTTGGAATAGGAGATGGTGGAACGATAATGAATATAACACGCAGGGTTTTTATAAGCTTTATAAGTGATCATAAGCTGAGAATTCAACATGTTGTAGTAGGTCATCCAGGGAGTTGGCGTGATGCAAAAATATATCGTAACAGCTCAATTTATAAACAAAAAAACAAATTTTTTTCACCTGGAGAATGGATTGCGGGTGATTAAGCAAATTCTTTATCAGAATATGTATTAACTTCATACAGAAAAAATGCGCATCAGATGAGTAGAGACTCCCGAATTGCTTTCAATCTGCGACGTAGAACATACCGAGTACGTGTTGAGCATTGCTTTGGCATATTAAAGGAAAGATTTGGAAGTCTCAAATATCTACGGATGCATCTCCAACACATACACAGCTATAAGTATTGCTCCAAATAGATTTTAGTTTGCTGTATTTTACATAATATATTATTAGAAGATGAAAATACCAAAACTGAAAATGCGATTCTGCCGGAAATATCAACATCATTTAGCAGAAATGGTGAAATGAAACGGCAAAAAATATTTTCATTAATATGTAATTAATAAATATACATAAATTTTTGTAATAAATTATCAAGAAAATAAAAAAAATAAAAGAAATATAAATATAATACTTAAAGTAATGTCCTCGTCTGTACTTAATAATAATAATTTTTATAATATATGTACATACAGTAATTAATAACGTAATGACATAAAAAATTAGCATTACAGTACATGATTTTTATATTTTAGATCTATCTGGTACTTCGCCAAACGTTTCTTCGATTGTAATTCTGCCATTTTATATTTAACATACACTGCTTTCAATCTCTTTTTTTTTTAATTCTAATTCTTTTATTTTTTTAATTTAAATTCTTGCTTGGACTTATATTTATCATAGTCAAACTTTTGAGTTTCTAGTTCAAGTTTTTGCTTTTTGGAAGCATATCTTTTCAATTGGATTTCTTCAAGTTGAGTAATAGCTGATTTTGGTATTCTTTTATTTATTTTTTTGGTGAAAGTATTTCTTTTAGTTGCGGGTTGTGACAGTTTTTCGTTTTTTGTTGTGTCTGTCTCTGGAATTTTCACATTTATTTCCATGCTTTCACTACCATATGACTCACCAGAGTCAAAACTGCATATACACATGTTGGAAGATATAACTCTTCCTGGTCCAAAAATAGTGCACAAGCGACTATAGAAAGGGCACATTTTTTCTATCTTATGTATAAAAACATAAACAAATATATAATAGCGTTTTATTTGTAATAAGTCAGAAGTATTTTGAACAACCTTTAATAGTTATACAGGCATCATTTTCTTCAAGGTCTGCGCCTGTTGAGTTACACCACTCACTTGCTTTCCTGTAACTTTGTCTTAAATGGCGTACTTTGAACAGACACATATTC
>NW_024033813.1:0-7022 GCF_002237135.1 Teleopsis dalmanni | reverse complement strand
TCACTCCTTTTTACGATCCAATCGGTTGACCGAGTTAATTCTTCCTCGTCGATTTCATAATTAATTCAAGGTGAATTAAGAAAAATATTTAATTGAAGATTGAATTTAATGCTTAGGCGTGTTTTTTAACATACATTGGACTATCATATAAAAATATAATTTTAAATATCAATATAAGGTAATTAAATATAAAATTTGTTAAAATTATAAAAATTGTTATTCAAAGCGTACCTTCGAAAAAATGCCAAAGTGTCATCAATCGTCACTCCTCCAAGAACAATTCCTCTTCGCATATTCTGGCAATTAGCAATGAACTGACTGCACTGTTCATTGCAGTCAGCCTGCAGCTGATTCCTCGGTTCTTATATCTCAGTTAGTTTTGTTTATCTAGGCAACATAGACAAAAAGCATTACTTTTGGATACGTCTGAACTTAAGTAGGAAATAATCTGCTTATTCCATTAATTCATATTTTTCTTCTGGATATTCACTCGATTTTGCATAGTCCTTTTATTCCTCGGTTCTTATATCTCAGTTAGTTTTATTTATCTAGGCAACATAGACAAAAAGCTATGTTTTTGAATTCATCTGGACTTAAGTAAGGAATAATTTATTTGATTATTTGATTAATTTATGTTTTTCTTCTGGGTATTCGCTCGATTTTGCATTGGCGATGAGCAAACAACCAAAACTATTTCTTTATTTCTTCGAACTCGAAGAGATCGAAGAGATCGACTTCCGTTGCAACTGATCGTCAATACAAAGTCAGAAATATCCAAAATCACAATCCAAAATTTTAATTGTTTAAATATACTATAAACAGTAAGTAATTAAAACCCCACGAACTTGTAAAATTATTAGTGCTAAATTATTAGATGGAAGCTATACCAGTAGGAATATACTAGGAATTTCAGATATCTTGTTCAGATTGAATATTATTCCCATGTATATTAAATATACTAGGATGTAATTCAAATACATAACCTAGACGGTGTGAAAGAGACTACCGGCAAATAACGGAAATTAAGTAAAATTGTGCACACGGTGCGCATTTATTATTCTATCTATCTGCTCTATTCCATATTTGAAGTAAATATTGAACTGAAAGATGAAATGGAACCAAACATGAAATAACGAAAAAATGCGAAAATTGAGGACACCCAAGACATAACCAGGCAAGGAATCAGAACAAGAATATGAACGAGAAAGGAAAGAATTGTGTAGCTTTTAAGAGCAAATAAAGTCATAAATTTTTCACGGCAGTTTAAGTTGAAAGAATCTTGACCATTCGCAAGGATATTTGTTGCTTCTCACGCTCTTACATACTCAACGCAAACACAAACGGAGGTGCCTTGACGAGCAAACAACATATATCATGGACGTATAGTAGCATTGGTGGTAGCCGAATGTGTGTTGTGCATGTTCCGTGCCTGCTGCTACTGCTACTACTGCTGCTGCTGGTGATATCATTGAACAAACTGACTCTAATAGTGCTGTTGCTGTCTATAAGTACACTAATTCCAGCAACAAAAAGGCTATAAAACTTATTTCCAACAAATGAACACAACAAAACGTTGAATGCAAAAAAAAATCCACTTATCTTTTCTTTAGCTCCACTCAGGATTCTTCTTAGTTACATCCTTACCAACCTCGCTTGCAGCTGTTCTTGCTTTGCTTAACTGTAAGTTCTTATAGGTTCTTATGGCTTAAGTCTTATAGACTTGAATGGACGGACAAAGTGCACACTTTCACAAACCTATACGCAGGACCATACACGCACTGCATGGCTTGCACATTAGAGGCCATATTTTACTACATTTTCCTTTTTCTTTTTCTTTTTCTTTTTCTTTTTGTTTTTGTTTCAGCTTACATTATTTTTTTATTTCATTTCGGAAAAAGTTCGTATCCTTAAAAAGGACTTCGCACTTCCATTGTGACAATGAAATTGCAGTTTCTCATCTCACTCTGCTTCACTGAAGTTTATTTCATTAAAAATAAATAATACAAGTCAAATGCTCGATGCTCTACTACCAAAGCCAACCAAAGCCCTGATGAGTGAAAACTCTGAACTGATAAGTTTCTTCAAATTTACACAATTCCAGAAAATAGAGTGCAAGAAATACATTTTCTTATTCCATTAAATTTTAATTAAATTTCTCCCATTGCAGAATTTTCGAAACGACCGCATCTCAATAAGAACTCGCAGGAAGAGACAAATTATTTGCTAACTTTAGAATATTTATTCAAATAATCGAAAAGTCAATAAGATCGGGTATATATCTTATTATTATATAGTATCTTTGTTCAAGTTTTGTGTTGAATGTCAAATTAAAAGGAATATCAAACACAATTTTAGCAAATGAGTCAAACATTTCTTTCATCAAAACCATCTTGAGAACCATTTTGAGAAGCTCCTAACTCTACTGCACTTTACCCGTAAATGGTCACCAACTTCTTTTAACCAAACAATGAACTTTTGCAGATTCATCATAATAAGATATCAACATGAGCTTTTGAATTTATGAAAAAAAATTTGAGGATGGGTGGGGTTAGAGTTAAGGGAATAATAGGAAGAGGAAGGAAGGAAATAATTGAAATCAACCAGGATCCAGCCGTCGAAACCTAGCTACCTCAGGGGGATGACTCCAAAAGTCGATTGAACTTAAACTAGTGCATGTAGTGGGACAAGAGAACAGATAGACGACGTAACTATTTAGCACATGGCTAAATCCTGATCTCAATTAAGTTAGGACACGTCATGCTGCACGACGAAGACGTGAAGATCTTAATAATTACGTTCACTTAATTCGTTCGTTTTATTGAACTTTATCCAAGTTTCCTAATTTTCGTCAACGAAACGATTTTGCTTGCGAATCAAGGAACTATTCTTCTGCTGAAGATTCCAACAATACTACATTCTCTAAAACTAATTTACTACAGTAAGAAGTTTTCTATTGCAATCCTTGAAGTAGAAGATATAGCTGAAACGTGTGGCTATGGTGTGATCTATATATACGCTTAAGTTAAGTAATTTGAAGTCATTAATAAGTTATTGCAGGTGTTATCTTTAAACATATGATGACTTTTCTAAAATTCATTATTCGAGCATTACCAAACCAATAGTGAGCCTTATAAACTGCACCAGATTAAAATTAGAAAATCTGAAGAAATTACTACACGAAGAGTGGTTTAGTCATCATCATAAAAATGGTTAAATATTTCTCTATCGAAGTAAAGGATTCCTAAGACCGCTGATGATGCAATACTCGAAATGGCGTTTTATGGTCAGCCAAATTTCAATAAATTAACTAAACTTTATGTCTTTATCTATTCTTTGCTATTTGAATCCGTCTAAGTTTTAAGTAGTTTCTTTTCGTAAAGAAAACTCTTTACTCTTTTGAAGAATTGTTATATGCATTAAACTTTCGTGAGGATGAACTGAAGACTCAGTAATGGGAAATGGTTTGCTTTAATTCAGAATATCAAAATCCCATTAAAATAAAATCTGATACAGTCCTTTAAATGTGACAGCATAGATATAAAATCCTTTTCGTATAAATGTATTCAATTGATATCAATGTGAATCAGTTGAATAAGTAGAATCAGTTTGAACAGTTTAAATAGTCGTATTCGAAAGAGGACTGCATTTTCTAATATAAATTATTATTAACAATATTTTCAAGTCGTGGCCAAATGCTGAAGGAATTACACATTTGGTAAACAATACTGAGTTGCCTCCATAAATTAACAGCAGAACATCCTTAAGACATTTGAACATGCACACAGCTGCACCATCCGGGCAATAAATTTAGAGCGTGGTTTTAACGAAATCGAACAGAAATCGAACAGAATTCGAACTTTCAAATAAATTGGACAAGGAAGCACCAACACCAACACCAAGACACTTGTATTAATAATAAATGCGAGAGTGTGCGTGTAATTGTTCGTTCGTATATATGTGAATGTGCCACATATTCACGCTCATGCGAGTAAAGATAAAATTGTTATTATAGTCTGATTTGGATATCGTTGCCAACGTTCACGTCGACGTCAACATCGGCGTCAATGGCAACGTTCACGTTCACGTTACCGCCGAAGAGCGACGAGCATTTTGCATTATGTGTGCATATGATAATAGCAAGTCAACGCGAGAGCCTGGGATATGGGGGCTTACAAATGCGACGATTTAGTATTCCTGTAACTGTAAATTTAAGTCAATTTGCTCCACCATATGCACATACTACCATGCAGCATCAGACACAAACACAGGCATAGACATAGACACTACGACTAGAACCGACTATAAATGCTGGGTATAACTAATATCAATAAACCACAATCGAATTTGGTGGCCTGATGCCATTCAAAAAAATACATCGACAAACTCTACATGTTACTGCTACCAATGCTCTTGGCATTGTTGTTTTTGTGGTTGCTGTTGTTGTTGTTGTGGTTGTGGTTGTTGTTACCGTTGCTACTAAAGGCAAGTAAATGTGGTTAAATGCGGCAAATAAAGATAAAAAAGAACATTATGTACAAATAAAGCAAGAAGGAAAATTGTAAGAAGTGCTCTGAGGAAGTTTAAATCGTCTTTGGGTGAAACATGGATATAAATTTCAATTTCCGACACTCTAAGTGGCGGGCAAATGAAATAACATTTTCATTTAACCTGCGTTGTGCGCTGCAACCAAATGCAACTAAGAAAGGCACATATACAACCATACGCGAGCGTTACCATGCATGCTTCTTCAGGACACACTACACACTACTAACGGACATGGATATCAATAGCATTACAAAGGGAACTCCGTGACAAGCACAAGAAGCTGCAATCATCGTCATCATCACCACCAACAGCAACACAAGCAACTCAAGCAACACTAGCAACACAAGCACCACCGGCAGCAGCAACAACAGAGTAACAGCAGTAATAGCAGTAACGGCAGCAATAATAAGAACAACGTATGGTTAAGACAAGTGCTGCAGAAGAGAAGACAAAGGCACCGCAATAAACATATAACCTCGACAATGTAAAACTAAGAATTACGGTTCATTCAGCGCAGCTACAGCGCTGCTGCAGCACGGCTAACCCTGCAATCACCATTCCCAGTCCTTCCATTCCCACTCCTTTCGTTGAAACTCCAAATGCGGCACTTAACCAAGTGTGCAGCACTTGTGCCAGCCAACGCACTGACAAGGATAAAACGTACCACATGCCCTCCCTTCTGCACTTCTGCACACACACATTTATTACAATCCTACATTGCAACTCAAGAAATTGGCAATAAATTTGTTAAATTCTTTTCACATTTCATTGCGAGCACATTGGAAATAAGTTGATTGGCTGGGGTGAATTCAAGTATTCATATCTATGCTTGCGCCGGTGTTTATACTTCCCAGTAGGTGTGCTCCCATAAGTGGCATCCGCACAACGCATACATATATCCACACGTGTTTGGTAACTAAATTACAATATGTAGCGGTCAAATAAAGTACGCCAAGTTGATCTAATTCAGCGATCTTTTTCACTTCAATACCTCATGGTATTGGTATCATATCCAATTAGTCAGGTTTGAGTATATTTAGAAGAATCATAATAAATTCCTCGTCCAATGGTTTCCCATTATCTCAATAATATCAGCCAATTTTATACAAGAAATGAGAATAAGTGGTTTCTAAATTAATATCTAGAAAAAACAATATCAATTGTCTACTAAAAGTCTATTTGTATCAACGAAATCTATCTGAGGTCTTCAGTAAGTCACGCGCCTTTTAAGGTACATAATTGATTCAAAACTTTACGGCGCAAGCATTCACACATTCAAAATTTTTAAAATGAATAAATGTGTTTTCATTTGTGCAAATGTATTGGCAAAATCATACTAGCATTCTATTAGTAGGGCCAACGCTTGCCGGTAAGGTCGAATGAGAAATAATGAAGAATCTGATGCCACATATGATTGTCCATCGCTTTCCGCATTGTATTTTATAAAGTTCTTCGGCTAGTTGAACAGAGACTCTTCCCTATAGAGCTTTCCGAATATTCCAGGAACATGTCCGTAAAGCCCTCATTTCATTTTCATACATCGTCATCGTTCAGGATCCCTTTTCGAGCGGGCTTCATACCTTCTATCGACTGCCTTTGAAATCTGTTTAAAGCTTTAAAAGAAATCATCTTTGATTCTGTCATCTTTCTCATCTGACAGAATCTAAACACATAATACGCTGATATCAAGGAACTTAACTTTTAGATGAACTATTAAGCGAAAGCAGGCCTCAAACTAAACACACTTTACTCTTGATAACAGGTTTGTATGTCACAGACCGAACTGTACAGTAATGATTACATTTGTAATTAAATTACACTTGACTATAAAGTATGGAGTAATTATAATTGGTAATTACGCGTAATTCGTAATTGGGTTTTTCAATTACACGCAGATTAGCTATGTGACATGTGCCGCCAAATCAGATCAATGGAGAATTGCAGTCGTACTTTTATGTTAAGTTTTATATTTCAATTATTTTACCATTCTTACTGGGAATCATTTGACGCAGAGAACATAATCACCGCAAACTGATAGGTGCTCTAAAATAATGGATGCTGTAAGTCAATATATATTAAGCTCACGCCATGGATTTAGTTTGCAAAAAATCTAAAATTTTAGAAAATATTCGTTCGGGAATATAAGTATGTTAAATTAAAAACTTTGTATCGAATCCTTATTACTTAAAATAAATACGATTTTGAGTAATAAGTTTTGGGTGAATAAATGCTATTGTATGTGTTAATAAAGTTTTACACAACTCATTCTTAACAAAGTTTCCCAACATCAATGCATATAATTCAATGGATGTAAACTCATTTTAATACATTTGCTATCAAAACTTCTTCATTGCTTTATCCGAGTAAATAACTTTTTTGTTTCCATTACCTGCGCAACACATCCGCTACAGAGGAAGCCATTAACTGCATGATTTGCCGTCTTATAACAAATCATTTACAGCAACTGAGCAACTGAG
>NW_024033812.1:0-7025 GCF_002237135.1 Teleopsis dalmanni | reverse complement strand
AAAATAATAACCCATTTGTTTGCTACACTTTATCATAAATTATACCTAATTCTCCTTGGGTAGACCATAGAATAAACACAAGAATCAGAAGTATTTTTGCTAAAAACTAAAATTTTATTTAATTTATTTTGCTTAAACGTACTATTTTAATTTAGTTAAATTTTATAGTTTTTTCTCAGAATACTTTTCTGAAAGAAGGCATTAACATATTTAATTTGCTATTTACTCGGAAGATGCCATAAAAAGAAAATTTATCTTCCTTTAAGACTCTCAAGTGGGATATATAAAACTATTATTTTATTATAACATGAAAGCCATAAAAACAATTTTTGATGGAATTCTTATTAGCTCTGGAGTATTCTAAATTTTTATTAAGTGCCTGAATAAACTGAAAATAAAATTTTCTCTTCATTATGAACTAAAGTACGTATAATATTTCTAGTAAACAATTTCGAGTAACTGGAGGACAAAGTAATAAAATTTCTTACCAGAAAATGTGCTAAGGATATTGAAAATCCATTTACGATGTATGCAAATAAAATTTGTAATAATAAAGCCATTTACAAAATTGTAGGTAAAATAAAAGATATAAAATAATATTTATGTGAATAAAATATCAAACTTAAGTCAAGTTAAAAAAAATATTAGTTTCGAATTTCATATTATTTCTCAAAATGTTTAAAATTTTTACTTAATGATATTTATCGGATGGTCAACAATATAAGACAGTTTATGGAAAGGTTAAGAAATGCAATAAACTCTGTTTTTACTATTAGAACTATATATAACACTAATAATTGTATATTTATAGTTTGGATCCAATTAATAAAAACAATATTTTTTAATAAGATTACTATAATTCAAATAGTTTTTATGTAACAATCTTTTGTATATGTAACACTTTTAGGCATATATATTCGCAATCATCAAAAACCTGTAAAATCAGTAAGAAGGACATTCAGTTACATCTTCATAACCAGGTCAAATAACATATATATTTAATGGCTTATGAATTCCCGGTGGTAGAGTCCTTGTTATAATTTCCCCATAACTTGTTTTAATCAGTATCTTTCACAATAAAAATTAGTCCATTTTATAATCTTTGCAGTAGTGTTTTTGAAACATATCTTAAACAGAACGATCAACCAAAGCAAAATATACTTAGTTTAAATAATTTAAGTCATTTTACAACAAGACTGTCGCTCAAAATTGCAAAACCTTCATGCAAAATGGTGACGATTTTTCTGTCCGGAGCAGATACTTAGCCATTTAGGATATTCAACAAAAGAATATAAGATCTTTATATAGGACTTTGATTTTGTTTTTCCTGTTCAGCGATATAAACACTTCGACCTCGCTGGTTCTATCAATTAGCAAAATTACAGCATTTGGTACTAGTATAATTCAAAAAAAGGTCTATCAACTACCAACACACCCTGAAGAATACTTTATATGGTGATGTTTATTGGCATTCTGTAAAGAAAAATGAAGAAATAGCATATTTAAGGGATGGTGAGTGGCGCCCGATATCGAGGTTCGTTAAAACATTAATATTTCCAAAAATGCTCAATTATAGTCCGAAATAACTTGGATTTTAGAAAGATGATGATATAGGTCTCAGATAAGATTGAAAGGGTACGTACTGTTTGAACTGTTATCACTTTCACTCAGAAATATTTATTGTCTATTATGATTGTTGCTTTTCATGCTTATTGAACAACTAGTTTGATGACACCATAATGTTTAGAAACAAATTTATTGGTTGACTACCAAAATCGTGTGATCTAACAGCTCTAGACTATTTTATGTGGTTGTACTTGAAATGGTTTATATAAACTGACAATCCAGCATTGATTTTTGTATTGAAGGAGAATATCATGTGAAATATTCGTATAATATGGTTTGTTCTGGGGTGAAAAAACGCTTGCCACGGATTTTTTTCTTATTGTTTAGGGCAGGTATTCAACCAATTTTGATCTGTAAGGCGACCGTCTCATCAATTCAATGCTTTGAGTCGACGCATCTATTCGATGTATACCCGCAATTATTCCATGATAGTTTCATGAAATTATCTATTAAGAATCTATATGATATATTTTAATTTAAAATTTCGTGTCTTATAAAAAATCATCCTGGAATACGATTCATGGCCATAAATATTTCATAATTTCTTATAAGATAATTTTAATCGATTAAAGTTTCGCAGGCAGATTTTGCATGCTTTAAACCTAACCACAAAAATACATAAACAACATATTGATAATTCTACAGCTTTAGTAAATATTTTACTTTGATTTCCCTAATTTACAAAATTAATAAAAAAAATATTATTAATAATTTTGCAAATACTCGAGTTTGCAAACAAATTTATTCAGTGTATTAAGAAACTATTTCCATTTTGGTATTTTAGTGGAAGAGTTAACGAAATATTTTGTAGTTTGCATTCTTATTTGATCTCATAACTTTGTGTATAAATAAACTATTTGCAAATTAATCTACAAAAATCTGGATTATATTTGCATATCACCAGCAGCTATATTTTGTCTATTATGCTAAAATTTTAACTTATATATTAGCTTTTATTAACTTCGTTGCAAATATTTCGTTTCCACAAAATTTGATTTTTTAATTTATGACATGCGACTTTTAAGCAGATAAGAGGTTAGTGAACCTATTAGATTAAAATGAAAAAATTTTGACAAAGCAAAGCACCCACAATTCTATGGGTGAGGCACTTTCACATAATTAAGGTGAAATACATAAAGGTTTTAGCAAATAATTAAAAATTTATGACTATGAAAAACTTATAGAGTGTATATAAAAAAATTATTATCATCTTTTAATTTATTCATCGTATTCTTTTTCCTTTAATTGCAATAATTATTAAATACAAGGATTTAAGTATAACATACATTATAGTTTTATACATTCAGTTCATCCTGCCAAACTGACGCAATCGAATAGTGGCTTAGGTTATATACCGGTGATCCCTAGTGGATCCACTTAGGCCTATTGGCCCATTGTGATTGGCTTAAGTTTAAAAAATTTATGATTAAAGGAGAAAGGACATGAGTGAAGTAATTAGTATGAAAAAGTCCTCATAGAGTGCAACAATGAAGTCAATCAATTAGGTACCCACAACTAAATCTCTCTGATTTGGGTGCCTGGATATAAAAAACACGAATGAAAGACGGACCTCAATTAGGTCACACAGCTCCTATCTGATCATTGATATTTTCGAAAATATCTATACAGAATGCAAAAAGCAGAAAAGTCGAACTTTATATACTGCAAATTAATCGAGGACGAGGGTGAGCATACTTTCTACTTACAGAATATGTAGGTCACTGCGTAGTCGAAAATATCATTGAAAAAATTATAATACCAGCAGAAAATTGGAATAAAATTTACCAATTCATCAGAAATGTGTTAAGGGAAAAAAATAAAGACCTGGATGCAAACTAATCTAAAACGAAGACAAATCTGAAAACTTTCTAATTCGGATTAGGAGTGGGAGCCTGGAAACAGGTCCTACCAGAAGTATATTGCATAGATAGTGAACATTACTTCAAAGAGGATTGATTCTCTTTGAAGTAATGCGAAAACGGTTCCGGAGGGAGAAATTTCAAAAAAAAAAGAGGGGGTGTATTAGTTCCTATACTATACAATAGAAATCGGACACACCATTCCGGCGATAGTCGGTTTCAAGATTCATAAAGCATTCTATGAATATTAGGTGTTAAGCCAGTGGGTCTTTCTGTAAGATGGAATGCCACTTGCAAACATGACTGAAGACTTTTAAAAACTCACTTCAATTGATAATCGATTTTGTTTTTGAAATGAAACACGAGCTGTTTCAATTATGTCGACTGTCAATGCTATTATGATTTGTTATAATGATTTATAACGATTTATTTCTTAATTTATTGCTGTTCAATATAAAAAAAATTGTGTTTGCTTCCGTATTCATTGTGATTACATCAATTATTTACAATTTTCAAAAAAAATATATCCAGGAACTCATCAAGATTCTTAAATTTAGTTACAAACATTTTTACCCTTGCAATTAATAGTAGCTATCAAATTTTTGAAAAAAAAAACTTGTTCTGTAATATAATATAAATATAATATCTGTACAAACACTTTTGATAAAAAAAATTAACTATCGCGACCTTTACACTTTTTAAAGGTAATTATTGAAGAAAATGAAATATATATTAAACAAAATATCAAATTATTTCAAAAACATTTAAAAAAGGTTTGCAGTAATTTTTAAAAATGTCAAAGAAAAAATGTCACACTCCAAACTTTTAATATCAACGCCCAATTCAAATTCTCAATTTCATTAAAAACACCAGGCGCAGTCACACTAAATCCATAAAATCTACACAATAGGCAGCTGAATCTGTAGCATTTAAATACACCAAAAAATGCAAATTTACCAGGTACAAGGTTTTACATTGTCAAAGGTAAACCACTGAAATGGGTCAGATGTTTTCGTGGAAAACGAGAAAAGGTGAAAATTCTAAGTACACAATTTGATGGTACAATCTGAGGCGTGCAACCAGAATTATGTGCTTTGATTTTACTGATTTGAATGAAAATACCAATTAGACTCTGAAAAAAAAATTAATTGTAAGCAATTCATGCATTAAATGCATAATTTAAAGTTCATCATTTAAAGTTCAGCATGGCATATTTGTTTATTTGTTTGCTTTTAACTTAAAGCAAACAAAATAATTCTCAAACATGTGTCAACTAAAATAAATTTCATTCTATTTAAATTTTTTTCAGTAAATCCAAATGCTAATTAAATATTCAAACATTTTTGGAATAAATTACTAAAATTATTAAAATTGATATGCATGGAATATGAACATATGGGTAAAAAATATGATGGTGATGGCTTAGTAAATTTAATTTAACTGCAACTTTACCTCAGGATATATGCCCAAAATAAATATTGCATTTAATATTAAAAAAGTTAATTTATTCCAAATGAATAAGGTTTTATATTTTCTACTTCAATTATTTATTTACAAAAATAAATTCTATTCATAAAAACTTTATTTATTTGTAAAATAGATTCACATTATCTTAACTCCCAGCCCGTTTAACTAAATTCTTTTTCCTTTTAATAACGTCAAAAGTTAAACAAGAGCTCCATGCAGGAAAAATGCAAGCGCCTGGGTGAAACAAGCCGAACCCACTATAAAGTAATCAGACTAATAACATGTAAATAATGTCAAGATGCAATAATATATATGGAACTTTTTATATAAACTATTAACTACAAACATTACGTTCAAAATAAGAATAATTGGGTAGTATATTTTATATATTTCCTTATAAAACTTTAACTACAAACATTACGTCAAAATAAAATAATGGGTGTTATTAGCTTTCAGCATGTATTTTAAACTAAAATGAAACAAGACCACAAAATGTATAAGGTATTCCCTTTAATATCGGGTGGTTTTTTAGCTGCATGACAACTATCGATATCGACAACTATGGTTTGACAGCTGAGAATATCAAATTGTGTTGCATATTCTGGCAAGTAAGTTATGGCATAAATTATAAACATTCATTATATCGTTTTAACGTCTTTTAGAATATTACGCTTCCCAAACTGTAGCGAATATTTACTTTCAAACAAAAATAACATCCTGTTTGTGGTTTAAAGTTTTTAACAAAATGGTAATCCACAAAGTGCTCGTCCATTATCTGCGGATCAACATATCGGCCTAGCTAGCCAATTTCTTTACAGTTATGGATCGTTTTAACACTAATTTAACTCTTCTCGATTCAAAACCATCAATAAGACAAACAAATGTAATAAAAAGTTGAAAAAGTTGAAAAATACGCCAAAATATCGATTCGTCACCATTCTCAACTTGTTGTCCTTCGACTATTTTGAAAATTTAACCTAGGGTTCTTGGCTTACGTATCTATAAACTCGTGCAAAAATTAAAGCCAAAGGACAATCATATGCGTCGCACTTTTGCTGATTGGGCTTATTTGAAATTGGCCGAAAATGAGTTTTTTTGTCGTAAAATTCTGTTAGTGATGAAGCTCATTTCTAGTTAAATGGCAACGCCAATAAGCAAAATTGCCATATATGGAGCGGAGGCAATCCTAAAGCGTTTAACTAATCACCATTACATACCTTAAAATTGATGCTAGTAACATCATCATATCTTTATTTCTTCCGAAATGTTGAAGGAGCTGCCGTTACGGTGAACGGCGAGAATCATGCTGACTGAATTTTTGTTTCCAAAAATTAATCAATTAAAAATCGATGACATTTGGTTCCAACGAGATGATGGAAATTATCATATAGCGCGCTTAACAATCGATTTATTGCGAAATCAATTTGGTAACAACTTTATTTTCAGAAATGGTTCTGTTAACTGGCCCCTCGTTCATGCGATTTAAAGCCTTCGATTACTTTTTATTGGGTTATGTTAAGTCATTGGTTTATGCCGACAGCCTAGAAATAAGCAACTCTTGAAGTATTGGAAGCCAATGTTTATGCCACTATTGACACAGTAAAAATAAGGAATACAATTATATTTATAACAAATTTATTATCTTCTTATTTGGAAAATTTCAAGAATTAAGAATAATCAATTAATCTTAAACTCATAAAGCGTTAATATACCTATATGTTTCAGTGAAAAATATTTACTTTAATAACTAGATTTTTGATTAAATGTCTCGAAAATTAATACTTAATTTTCAGAACTGTTAAAAAAGGAAATGCATGAAATTTAATTGAATTTAATATTATATTACATAGTATACACCAAATGTCCTTCATAAATTTTTAATGGTAGCTTCGAACCACAAAATATTTGACAGCTAACAATAACTTCATCAACTTTGTAATTATATTCAGAACAAAAAAGGAAATTTTTTATAATTAAAAAACAAAGTAGACCACATATTTTTTTAAGTAATTTCAGCGAAATTGCTACGCTCCATGCTGTTATGCGGATACGAGTACTTCGATAATTTAATTA
>NW_024033811.1:0-7026 GCF_002237135.1 Teleopsis dalmanni | reverse complement strand
ATATTTTTTTTTTTTTTTTTTTTAAATTTTATTTTGATTTTTATTGAATCTTCTAAAAATCAACTTAGAACTAACAATAAATTTTCGCTGCTAATTGCTGTATTAAAATATTTGAAAAAAGAAAAGTAGATAATTAATTGTCCTTGGCCAAAGCTTCGTCCAATTTCGTTACCATGTCGGGCGTTGTTCTTGAATAGCCGGGTTTATGTAGTTTTTTTTGAGTCGCTGTGTACCAGCGCTTTGGGTAAGGTTGCTTGCAAGTGGATTTTGATGGTTCCTGAGTTTGATTTTGTACTTTTGTGTGTTGCTGGTAATTACATCTGTGACTGTGTCAATTCGAAGATCTCTATGAATATTTGCGTTTTTTATATACCAGGGGGCACCGACTATTTGCCGGAGGATTTTTGATTGAGTTCTTTGAAGTTTTTCAATGTTTGATGGAGAAGCAGAGCTCCAGAGTTCAATTCCGTAGGTCCATATGGGTTTCATCATTGTGTTGTAAAGTTGCACTTTATAGGTGAGATTAAGTTTAGAGTTTTTATTTATCAGCCAGTTTAGTTCTTGTTGTTTGAGTTTAATTTGGGTTACTTTGGTTTCTATATGCTTTTTCCACGTAAGCCTTCGGTCGAGGTGCATTCCTAAGTATTTGGTGTCATTGCATTGTGGTATTACTTTTCTATTAATACGAAGGGCAGGGCAGGTATCTCGTCGTAGAGTGAAGGTTATGTGTACACTTTTCGATTCGTTAACTTTTATTCTCCAGAGATCGAGCCATTTTTGCAGTTTGTTGAGGTGGTCTTGAACTGATTTTGTGGCTGTGAATGGGTCGTCACTATGGCTGAGAATGGCAGTGTCATCCGCAAATGTTGATGTTGTTGTACAGTCACTGGTTGGCATGTCTGCTGTGAAAATCAGGTACAGCAAGGGGCCCAGAACACTACCTTGGGGTACACCGGCCATAATGGGGAAGGCATTGGAGACAAAAGAATTTTGTTTTATAACAAATCTTCTATTTGAGAGGTAGTTTTTGATAACTGAGGATATATTGTATGGTAATTGTTTCTCAAGTTTCCAGAACAATCCTTCGTGCCAAACTTTGTCAAAGGCTTGGGTTATGTCTAGAAAGACGCCTGAACAATACTGCCTCTTCTCAAACGTTTCCTTAATTACTCGTACTATGCGGTGTACTTGTTCTATTGTGTTGTGTTTTTCTCTAAATCCAAATTGGTGGTTACGTATTATTCTTTTCTTATTTATATATGGCATTAGTTGTTTTATAAAAAGTTTTTCAAATAATTTTGAGAGAATTGGAAGCAGACTTATGGGTCTATATGAGGTGACTTGAGCGGGGTCCTTTCCGGGCTTGGGTATCATTCATTTTTTTTTTTTTTTTTTTTTTTTTTATTTATATTTAAACAAAATGAAGAGTTTAAATTTACAACAACTAGTCATATTGACTAACAAGAGGTTTTTTTTATTACAAGTAAGTTTATCTAAGTCTATCTAGGGTGAGCATATAGATACGAACTAGTCATCTCCTTGCTGGTTGAAACGCCTCAAAAGGTCATTAGGTTTGAAGCGGCATAAGCGTCTGTGAGTGACATCACAAAGTAGCGCTGGAATGGTGCTGTTTAAGTGTTGTCTCAGCCTGTCATAATGTTTTTTAGCAGCCTTCTGAATTTCTTGTTTGACAGTAGGTATTTCAAGGTCACGATGTAGATCAGAATTTCGCACGTACCACGGAGCGTTAACTGCATCCCTGATTGCTTTGTTTTGAAATCTTTGCATCATATCTATTATATGTTTTTTCGCACAACCCCAGATTTGGACACCATAGAGCCAGACCGGCTTGAAGACTTGTTTATAGATCATAAGCTTGTTTTGCTGAGATAATTTAGATCTCCTTCCAATAAGCCAAGTTAACTTTTTGTATCTTATTTTTAGCTCATTTAATTTTTTCTTGACGTGTACCTTCCATCTCAGTTTGGCATCTAGACTCATACCCAGATATTTCGCAGAATTTGCAACTGGAATTTTTACGCTATTTAGAAATAATGAAATTTGATTTTCTCTTTTGTTAGTGAAGTCTACATGATTAGATTTTGAACTGTTTACTATCAGCTTCCATTTATTTGTCCATTGTTCAATTTCTTGAAGAGCGATACGAAGCTTAGTGGTAGACACCTTGTTGTTTGGACCTGTAGCCATTAATACCGTGTCATCTGCAAAAGTTCCAACAATACATCTTGGGTTCACTGGCAAATCATATGTGTACAGCAGGTACAGCAATGGGCCTAGTATACTCCCCTGAGGGGCTCCGTGATTTATAGGATATAATTTCGAATACGCGTCAAGTAGTTTAACTCGATAGTACCTTTCGCCAACATACGATTCCAGTAGTTTACAATATTGCTGTGGCAGGATAGTGTTTAACTTATATATCAGGCCAGAGTGCCAAACCCCATCAAAAGCCTTTGATATATCCAGAAACACAACTGAACAAGTTTCTTTGTTTTCTAAAGCCTTTTCTATTTCGTGCGTAACTCTGTGTACTTGTTCGAGTGTTGAGTGTTTTTTCCGAAATCCAAACTGATGATTTGGGATAAGATTTCTTTGACAAACTACTTTTTCAGGTCTTTTACAGATAAGCTTTTTGGACAGTTTTCCTATGGTTGGCAGGAGAGAGATTGGTCTATATGAAGTTGGAGAATGTTGGTCCTTATCTGGTTTTAGAACCATCACCACTTCAGCAACTTTCCAATAGCTAGGGACATGATTTAATTTTATACTCGCATTAAATATCTGTGCAAGTTTGGCTACTTTTGGAGGTAGCTTTTTCAACACTTCCCTAGTTATGAGGTCATATCCTGGTGATTTCTTTAATTTCAATTTTTTGATTTCCCCAGTTACTTCTTTATTTTTTATCCGCAAAATAGCTTCATCATCTATGTTGTTATTTGGCTCTATATGATGGGTTTCTTCTTGATTGAAGGTATTACTTAAATATTCAGCCAAAACGTGTGCCTTTTCAATGTTGCTTTTCGCCCATTCATTATTATCTTTTTTTAATGGAGGATTATGAGTGATCGGTCTTTTATATTTTTTCATAGCTTTCCAGAGAGAATAGTTAGTTTTGCTATCATATGTCAAGTTTGTAAGATATTTCTTAACATTTTCATTTTTAAAATTACTGATTTCTCTTCTTAATTTTTGAGTGGCATTGTTAAGGTTTCTTTTATCTTGCATTAATCGTGATTGTTGCCATTTTTTACGTAGTTTTCTTTTATTATAGACTAGATTTAAAATTTCGACCAGATAGTTTTTATCAAATTGCTTACTATTCTGCAGTGGAGAACTGCGCCATGCCGATTTTTGAATCAAGCTTGTAAAGCAATGCGTTTCACTCTCTAGGTCATTTATACTTCGTATTTTGCAAGATAGGTCAATATTTTCATTTATCTGGGCCTTAAAATAATTCCAGTCTGTTAGACGGTTTGTTAGTGTCGGTTTAGGTAGCGTAGATAGAATATTACATCCAATACAAGCAATATTGGAGAATGGTCAGAATTTAAGTCAATCCCTGCTTTAACTTCAATGTCTCTTTTTTGAATTTTATTTACAATAAAGAAATCAATGACATCTGGTAATTTATTTCTATCAGTTGGCCAGTATGTTGGAGAGCCAGTGGAGAGAACTTCAAAACCTGTGGCCTGACATGCTTTAAGTAATTCCTTACCCTTTGTGGTATTTAGTCTTGACCCCCATTGAACATTTTTTGCGTTAAAATCACCACCAATTATTGCTTTATGTTTGTGTAATTTTAATAGATCTATGTATTGTTCATATTTTACGTTATGTCTTGGTGGACTATAGATGGACGTTATTTGTATTTTGGAACCACTCTCTTCAACTGCAACGGTTGTTGCCTGGAACTCTTCATTAGAGAGTTTATTATCTTGATAATGCTTAATGTTGGATTTAATTATAACGGCACTTCCGCCTCTAGCATTATTGCTTGGATGAATAGTATGATAAATATTATAGTTTTTAAAATTGATATACGATTCTTTTGTAAAATGAGTTTCGCTTATTAGGCATATGTCTATATTTTCTGTTAGCAGAAGTAATTCTAATTCGTTTTTGTGTTGAAGCAAACCATTTGCGTTCCATTCCATAATTTTAAGAGCAATCATACAGATGTACAGTTATGTTTTTGTTCTAAGTTGTCTAGGCGATTTTCTATTGCCATTAGTTTTTCAAGAATAACAGAGAGGACATTTTGTGATTCATCAGATATATTTATTTTTTGGGCTACGGAGGTTGTTGGCTTAATAGCGTCTGCATATGATACTTTAGCGATTCTTCGACTTGTGTATACTATTGGTCTTTCGATATTATCTGTTTGAACTGGGACAGGAACTTTTTTTGTTTTTTGGTCTCTTAATTTTTGAAGCTCCTTTGCGACTACACAACCGCGATATGACGCTGGGTGTTGCTCCCCACAGTTGCAACATTTTGGGTGACTATCATCGGGTTTTTCACAATTTATAGTTTCATGCTTACCTGCACATTTCACACACCTAGGCTGCTTTTGACAGTAGTTTTTGGTATGGTTGAAAGATTGACATTTGGTGCACTGCGGGATAAGTTTAGAGGGTTTTATTGTTTCTATAGATACTATTGTATTTAAGATTTCTTTGATTTCATGGATTTTGTTCGTATCTTCTACTGACTCAAAGGTTAAGATGAACATATCCAGTGGTTTCTTGGTTTTAAATTGTAGCTTATTAAGTGCGCTGACAATTTTAAAACCCTTTTCTGCAAGGTCGCCTACAATATCTTTAGGGTCGCATGAGTGATGCAGGTTTTTTGCTATAACTCTTATTGGTCTAAGCTGTTTATGTTCATAAGAGTGCCATGAGAGATTTGCTTCATTTAGAGCTCGAGTTACTTCCCGATAATCGTTACCATCGAAAGTGCTAATTTTACATAAGTCGTTATTCATTAGTTTCAGCAAAAATTTATTTTTGTTTTCCTTTGTAGTAATTTTTCTTATGTGATTGTAATTATCAGAGACAGTTACCATAATTGGAGGTGGACGAAGCTGGGTTGATGTCTTTTCCGTTTCTTTAGAATGCTTTTGTGTCACATTGTTGAGAATTGGTGACACACTTGGAGATGTAGTAGCTTTGCGCTTTTTTGAGGCTCTTTTATTATTTTTTTTAACGATCCAGTCGGTTTCTCGAGCAAGCTCTTCCTCGTCTGTTTCGAAAGTTATGGTGGTTTGCTCTTTCGGAACATTGTTGTTGACAAGTTTCGACCTTAATTTTTGGTTTTCACTTTTGAATTGGATAATTTCTTGATCATGAAATTTGGGTATCATCATGATTTTGGATAGCTTCCAGTCGTTTGGAAAATATGCAGTCCTTAAAATAGCGTTATAAATAAAAAGTAGTTGGTCTTTGGCGATTTGTGGGATCTCTTTCAGCATTTTCGCTGTAATTAGGTCGTAGCCTGGAGCTTTTTTGGTATTTAAATTTTTGATTTCGCTTTTTAGTGGTTTTTTACTAAAGCAAATTGTCATATTGTCGTTTCGTGTGGAGTAAGGCAGAGAGTCAAGTTTTGTTAAAGTAGAGATTGGGGTAAATACATATTTAAGGTGATTTGCAAAAGCAGCACCCTTTTCCTCATCGCTTTTAGCCAGTTTCCATCTGTAAGTCGGAGGGGTGCTCTGTGTATAACGGGCTTTTTCTTGAGTTTAGTGGCTTTCCAAAGGGAGTAGTTTGTTGTTTGCGTTGGAGACAACTGTGAAATAAAATTTTCGTATTCTATGCGATTTTTTTCTTTGAGTAATCTCTGAAGTGCTTTCGTCAGATTCTTGAGTTGTTTTTTAATACGGGGGGATCGTTGTTGTTGCCATTGGCGTCGTACTTGTCGTTTCTCCTGTATAAGGGTTGCAATTTTGTTCGATGTATGGTAGTTTATAGGTTTGTGGGGTATTGGGAGTGGGGTTGATATTCGAGCGGCTTGTTGAAGTAAAGCTGTGAAGTCCTGGACTGCCTTGTCAATTTCAATATTTGATTTTAGGGAAATGTCGGTGTTAATATGTGAGCTAACATATTTTTTAAATTTTAGCCAATTTGTGTGCTGGTTTGTGAGCTTTTCATCAGATTTTGGATTGACTATTGTTGTGTTTCTAATCAGAATAAAAGTCGGCGTGTGATCAGAGGAGAGTTCTAAGGATGCCTCGGTAGCAATTTGATCTCTTTTTAAATTCTTTGTTACCGCAAAATCAATGACGTCTGGAGTTTTTTTCCGATCTGAAGGCCAGTATGTTGATGTGCCAGTGGAGGATATGTTAAGGTCGAGTTTTGATATCACGTTCATCAGGGATTTTCCTTTTGGTGATATAAGTCTTGAGCCCCAGAATGTGTGTTTGGCATTGAAGTCGCCGGCCGCTATGAACTTGGGTCCAAGCTTTGTAAAATATTCTTCGAATTGAAGTTCCGTTATTTTATACCTTGGTGGACAATAGATTGAGGTTATAGTCAGACCTTTTATGTATTCTTCTAGACATATGCTTGTCGCCTGCATATATTCTGCTTCAAGGGTGTGAGTTGGGAAGTGTTTAATGTTGTTTTTTATGAGGACAACAGATCCGTTTCTTGCTCGTCCACTGGGGTGTTTCGAATTGTAGAGTATGTAACCGGGTATCTTAAAGTAGCTTTTCTCCTTAAAATGGGTTTCTGAGATAAGCATGACGTCTATTTGATGTGATTGTAAAAACAATACAAGTTCTTTTTTATGTTCGCTTAAGCCGTTAGCATTCCAGAAGCAAATTTTGATTGCATTCATGGTTTGGATAAGATTGAAAGTAGGATATTTTGATTTTGAATCATTCCCTGCATCATATTTTGCATGGTGTTCATAAATTGTATCAGATTTTCCATAAACAGTTGGACCATATTTTCGATATTTGAAGATGGTTTAGTAGAGCTTTCATTTTGGGCGTTGCTTGGGCTAGTG
>NW_024033810.1:0-7027 GCF_002237135.1 Teleopsis dalmanni | reverse complement strand
AAAAGATGTCGTCGAAGTCTATATGGAGTACCTATGAATATGTCAAAATAACTAGATTAAGTGAGTTGTCAATATTTCAGCTGATTTTTTGTATTAAATTTATTTTTAACGTCAGTTATGAAGAAAGAAACTATTTTCTTTAAAAAATTATTGTTTTCAATAGAGTTGATTTTTTGTTAAATTTACTCCCTAACACTTTAATATCTGGGTTAATTAATTTAGGTTTTGGTGTTTTATTGAGAACTAGTTATATTAAAGGCTATATTTAAGATTTTCATTTATAATAAATTTTCAAAACAACACTGATTTCAGAAAATCTTTACTTTGTTGATATCATAATTAGTCGACTTTCGATCCTTCTTCGTGTATTTCTATTATCGGATTCTCAAATATGTGAAGCTCTGCAGGTACCTATGTATTAAAATTGACTTTTATTGCTGAAAAAATAATTAATTGTAAAGCATCATCATTAAACATAATTTCAATATCTTTGAAAAAACTTGAGAGAGCAAAGTGACTTCTGTTTTTAGAAGAGTTACGACGTCTGCATAGATCTATACACAGAAAGATAGATCTACTAATCTTACACTAAAAGTAACTTAATTTAAATTAAAGATTATATGGAGATTATACAAAGTAAATATATGACTGAATTCATATTTCATTAACATTGACGATTTAAAAAATGAAATTAGTTAATACTTTATTTAAAGGTATTAATCGTTATTTATTTAAAACAAAATTGTCATTGTTGGATTATGTACATAAATAATCCAAAATCATAATCATTATTACCATTATTTATTAATCATAAAGAAATATTTATAGCAAAAATATAAACTTGTATAAATATGTTTAGAAATACGAAATGTATAAATATTGAAAGATCTAATGAGTTTAATCAGGATACTGTGTTAGTAGTCGTAGTAGACACCATCTTGTCTATGTATATAAAAACGTTGTGTACTTATAAAGTATATGACCGATAATCTGCGCCTTAAGTCCTTTTTTTCTCGTCATGTATTTATTTTTATATACGTATTTTCTAATATGCGAAATTATTTAAATTAACATATTATAGTTATCAAATATTAGTCAAAGTATGTTTTCCACTGTTCCAAAGTATTTTTAGAGATTTATAGAAAATATCGGGTTATGGGTTTTCAAGCTTTGATATAAGCTTGTTAATGATATGAAGCAGTTATTGAAGACATCCTAACTTTGGACGAGGATATAAATATTAATGTTATATATACTAAACAAATCTTTTTAATCAATATAGTCCTTGGTTTTCTTAATATACTGATTTCTTGCAAAATTAACTTTTAATATTGTGATGATAGGTCACCTCTACACAGTTTAGATAAAATTTAGCTAATATATTTGGAAACCATAGTTTATGTAATTCAGTACAACTTTTATTATTATATCTATAGATCACTTATATATTGATTGGACCGAATTTAATTTTTTTGAACCATAGTTAATGTAATTTAGCTATAACTTTTGATTATATAGCTGTAAGTCACCTATAAATAGTTTAGACATAATTTAACTACTTTGGAACCATAGCTAATATAGTTCAGTTATAATTTTATATATATAAGCGATTTATAATCACCTATAAATAATTTAGAAAAATTTAGTTACTTTGGAACCACAGTTATAATTTTGAACGATTTATAGTCACCTATAAATAATTTAAAAAAAATTTAGTTACTTTGGAATCATAATTAATATAGTTAAGTTATAATTTTGAGCGATTTATATAAATAAAACTTGTATAAAAGGATTATTCAATTGTCCATGAATTATCGGTTTGCTAAAACTATATTTTTATAAGTAGTTCCAAATCTTTTCAGCTAAAAACAATCCATTTGATTTATTTTGAAAATATTAAATTCTTTTCGAATCTCAATGGTGCAGGTTAAAACTATAATAAATGTTGTTAATCCATTCAGAGTCTGAATGTTCCTGTAATTTTAGAACCGGTACCGCTAGAAGTATAAAATCTAGATAAAGCTCCAATTTGATATCCAAAATGTATTATCAAATCGAGGATTTAGTTTCTTCTTAACAAAAAATTAATAATAAAAAGTCTCTTATATAGTTTTTTAAATCAATTATTTTTATTTCATTTCATGTCATATTTTTTAAATTATTTATTAGTTATACATATATAATAATACTTTTATTTAAATGCATTACACAATCATTTTATTATACAATTTTAGTTTCAATTAAATTAATTTATCGTATTTACAATTGTTTAAAAACATAAATAAATTTTACAATACGTAACATAGATACTTGCGGGATGAAGGACAAATACAATGGAAATGTAGTAAAACTAAAAAGCTGCAGGATAAACAACAAACTTACGTCTACTTCAAGGACCTAAACAATGAACATTTTATACATAGAATTGATAGGTTGAATCTCTAATCTGAATCTTTAAAGTTTAAATACACAAATAATTTTTTTAAAACTACAATAAATGTTTGCTTATCACTAGAACTGAACTGCGACTGAAATGTCACAATTGCTGACAATAGTTTCTTGCAATGATAGTCGTGATAGGACTCAAGAGTGGAATGCATATGAGGGCTTTAGATATACAAATACTTAAATATATTTTACAATAATTTTTTTTTTTTATGTTTGATAAACGTTAAATATTTCTCAACTACCAATATTTCGAATAACACTAGGAGACTTATAAACTTTATAAGATTTAAAACCACGTGATCACTTTTTTCTAAAGAGAGGATATATATACTTTTTTTATAAATTTTAACAAAGTCATAAATTGTACTTTTGATGTAAAACCAGTGTGAATATTACCAAGTTTCTTAATATAGAACCGGTACCGGCCGTCTGAGCGCATTGTCCATCGATACATCCATGCCGTTTGGCGTGATTGTGCCAGGCGATGAGCCCGGTGATGATGTGGATGAGGAGTTGTATAAACCAGCGGCGGCATTCGCAGAATGTGCAGCATACAGGGAAGGTGCAGAGATGCCGGAGTAGATGCCCGAATAGAAACTGCTCAGTGTGGTTGGTGGCAGCTGTGGAGCTTTCTGTGCTTCAAGTACATTGTGTGATTGATTTGTGGCTGCAGCTGCGGCGGCTGCTTGTGTTTGGTGTAGTTTTGACAAAGCTAATGGATCAAAGCCACCGAAGTAAGGTACTGGATAAGGTTGTTCAAGATGATGAGATGGCGCGAAATAAGGTGGTAATTGATGGAATGGATTGTAGCCACCAGCACCAGCACCGCCATTCGGTCCTAATTTCTGTTGACCATTTGCTTGCATTTGTAAAGCACCTTGTGGACCACCAGCTAGAGGGTTTTTTGGTTTGCGTCGGGGACGATATTTGTAATCGGGATGTTCTTTCATATGCAGTGCACGTAATCGTTTCGCTTCATCAATGAATGGACGCTTTTCAGAGTCGGCAAGCAGTTTCCATTCAGCACCTAAACGTTTTGATATTTCTGAATTGTGCATTTTTGGATTATCTTTGGCAATTTGACGACGTTGTAAGCGGGACCACACCATAAAAGCATTCATCGGACGCTTGATGTGACCTTCTTGACCAGGTGAGGTCGGATGATGATGTGAACCTGGACCCCCACTGCCATGACCACCGTGACCAACCGAACCAAGTGAGCTTTGGCTGCCTATGCTACCAGCAGAACCAATTGATGAATTTGGCGACAATGTTTGATGACCGACGGAAGTGTGCATATGACTGCCAGCACCACCAACTCCAGCCAATGAATGTGATACATTCTGTCCACCCATATGACCCATGCTGGCTGTGCCCATAATCGAATTACCGTTACTGGCCGCATGACCGCCGACGGGCGATCCACCCATGGCAGCAGATATAGCTGCCAAACTGCCACTTTGTGAGAAGTGCATAACACGTTTGATATCCATATCAGCTGGACTCAATGTGCTCTGTGATGCATAATCACCGGGTGTGGGTATATCCAAGCCTTGACTCAAATGGAAACCATAATTAGGATGTGATGATAATGTTGCCATTTTTAGATTTAATGAACTTTTTAGTCAAATTTTAAAAGTTTTTGAAGTTTTGTTTAACGAAAAATATTTTTTCAATTGTTTATTTGCCGTATCACTTTTAACAATTTGTTCATAGAATTTTTGTAATAATTTAATAACAATTTTTTTCTTTCTATTGTCATATATAATTTTTTGTCATATTTTTGCACAGTAATATTTTTTATTTTTATTAATGCAATATTGTTTTTATTAATTTTTGTTTGTGTTTGTTAATACAAAAAAATTTATTTTGAAATGTTTCTTTTATAACTTTTTTTTTGTTTTATTTGTTTGAATTCAACTTTCACTTCTACGCCACTACGCTTCTGTTCACCTCAACAGCTTCGCACCGAATGATTTGTCTGAGACACGAGTTGAACAAATCCAGTTTTGATTCTGATTTTATTTTTTTCAGTTCACTTTTGCCACAATCTTTTTCTCTTCTCGCTATTATTCCACCACTGTGTACGCTTTTCAATGAATATACAATGTACAATACGTATTGCCTTGTACTCGTGCGTGTGTTGAATGAATGCATAAACACATTTGTCTTCTTGCTATATACAAAATGATTGTTTGCTGAACAACAACTCAACTAAACTCATACAGGTAATATGGCACAGAATACTGTGTAAAAAAGAGGGACAACACTCATACGCACTGATTTGAGGGAGAAAGAAATACTGTGGTGACTTATAAAGATTGGGTATTTAAAGAAAGACAACTATAGTCTTATGTTGCAGCAACTAGTATCCAAAAACAACACCAACAACATCAACAACAACAACAGCTAGCTTTAGGACGCTTGTTTTTGGTTTCATGGATGTTTTTTAACATTACTGCCGCCACTACTGTTGTATGCTTTTACTATTTGCCAATATTGTATGGTTACATTGCGTTTGTATGGTTTCATTGTTGGCTGTTGTGCGTACTTTTTTGTTGAACAGCAGAATTATGCAGTTTGAGGGGTGTGCACTTTACAATAGCATGCTAAAGAAAGAGTAGAATATCGCTTTTGTTTATTATTCATTCATGTTCATTATATGTAGTTAACTTTTTTTATATATACAACAACAAAATAAAAACATAAAATATAAATTAAGAAAAGAGAGGAGGAAATAAAGCGTTCATAATATGCAACTTCTCTGTATATGAGAATATTATTTTTTTTTGTCGAAATTTTTTACGGTGAGCATGTATTTTTTGTCGTAATGACGGGTAATGCAGCGTTGCCAACTACTTTATTGTTAGTACATTATATGCCTGCCGTGTACAGCTTTTGTTTCTACTGGATAATGTGTTTTATGTATGTATATTGTTTTTATTTCTTCTTTATTTTTCTCTACTAAAGCTACTGATTTTCGTCAGAATATACATTTTTTTTGTACTCCGACTAGTGCTTTTACACTATTTACAATACCAAGTTTCATTCTATGCATTTACTTTTGGTCTATTGAAGAAGGAGACCAAAATATTTTAGTTACCATTGTTATTTGGATAGTATACGCAAATTGTTAGTGTGGGTGGTGCTGCCAACAACAACCCCCACCCTACATCCCAGCGGCACCATTATGCCAGCGCTGAAAAAGTAAGCGAGGAGGTAATAGCTCTTCGTTTTTATTTTTCTTTGTTTTCGACATTTGTGTTCGACATAGGCAATTTCGGGGTTGAAATTATAAAAGAATGAAGAAGAAAAGCAAAGGAGTATTAAGAATTTCTTGTTTTGCCTACATTGTATACATTTAGTCTGCTTTTGATTTTAGTGAAGTGCGTGCAGTGAACAATTTTTAATTTTTAAAATCAAAATAAAATCTAAAAATATAAATAAAATATAATTTGTGAATTTATCATAAACTCACTGTAAGTATATGCAAAATTAAGTAAATATATTTAAAATGATAATTGAAATTTTTGTTTTGTATTATGTAGATGCTACTGCGTCAAGAACGATTAATTGACCAATGTGCTGCGAATGCAGTCATTCTAAAGCAAGGGGTAAAATGTAGTCAGCTGTTTCAATTGGAAAATTTTACAATTCAAACTGAGGAGGATTTAATTCAATTTAATGAAGAAATCACTGCCGTTGAAGTAGTTGTAAGTTAAATTATATATGTTTCTTACTTTCAATTTCAACTTATTAATATATTCACATGTAACAATTTTACTAATTCATACATTTCTTTTCATCTATTACGTTATTTATAGACTGCATCAATGAGACGCGTTATTAAAAAACAACCAATTACGCGAAAGATTCCGTGGAATTTTGGAGAATGGTACCCAAGACAAGAAGTCCTTAAGAGCGTTAGAGAATGTGACAGCAGCACTTTTTGGTATGGTATATTGTACATAATTAACTTTAGCGTATACAATAACATATTTTTGTATTTACAGATGCTTTAAGTACAGATGGTAAACCGGAACAAGTGATCGAGTTGAGTCTGGAAATCTCTTCAAGGTTTTAGTAACAATTTCACAGAAAAATATTCATATATATAAGTATGTTATATTTTTTTATGTAAATATTAATATTTTGATTTTATGAAACATAAATATAAAATATTATTTATCCAAAAAAAATTTATAGTATTTTATTTAAAAATCAATAGCATAGGTAAAATTAAAAGGTAAGCTAACATATCAGCGCTGATATGTTGCATTACAAATTCCAAAAAGTAAGCTAACATGTCAGCGCTGATATGTTGCATTACAAATTCGAAAAAGTAAGCGAACATGTCAGCGCTGATATGTTGCATTACAAATTCGAAAAGGTAAGCGAGCATGTCAGCGCTGAAATGTTGCATTACAAATTTGAAAAGGTAATCGAACATTTCAGCGCTTGCCCGCAATGACATGCACGTGTTAAAGTAATTAGGAGTTTCATTTGAATAATCAGCGCTAGGCATTACCATTCAGCGCTGAGGGAATCGATTCCCTCAGCGCTGAAAGTCCCGCTGGGA
>NW_024033809.1:0-7028 GCF_002237135.1 Teleopsis dalmanni | reverse complement strand
TAGGCGTATATCACATACTGTCAAAGGTGCACCTGTGCGTCCGTATGTCATATCACGATCTATTAATTTCAAAATATTTTTTACATAATTGTGCTTGAATAATTTAGAAATAGTTTAAGGGCTTACAATCCATAACAGTTGCTCCTGATGTCGTTTCAGTTAAACCATAGCCTTGTACTAAATCTACACACAAACATATTTTAATTTGCTCATGTGTATCCGGTGATAATGGAGCTCCTCCAGACATAATAATACGTACGCGACCACCAAGCAATTTTGATACTTTATGAAAAACTAGCCTATAACAAATATAAGCTGATTATTAAAAATAATAAAAAATATTCAAATTTATTTTGGAACAAACCTGTCTACTAAAGGTGTAAGATAACCTTTTTGAGTCCAATTTAATTTGTACTGATACAGAAATCTGAACAATGCCTTTTTGAATGCTGAGCCAGAGTTAATTTTATCGTTAATGCCTTTTGATATCCGATCTAAAATGAGCTGGGAAAAAAAATAAAATTAAATTTATTAATCTAGTTAGAGTTTAACGTTTCTTAAAATTATTGTTATCGACCCCAATTAATTAATTAATTATTAAATTTGAGTTTTTGTCGTTTTTAATTTTTATGTTATATGTGTGTTTTTATGTATATTAAATAAATAATTGATTTAGTTTTGTCCCAATTTATGAAATTAAGTGTTTTATTTATTTTTATATAAGTTTTATATAAATCATTTAATAGTGTGTAGTTCAAAAGGAAAAATACATACGAATTATTTTTGCAATAAACATATATACAAAATATATATATATGTCATATATATAAACATATATATGACAACTTAACATAGCAAATTAGTAAATATTGATGAGTTTATTATAATCTACAAAAACTTACACCACTACAAAACAACACAATTTATGTGTGCCGTGAAAAATAATTATTTTACTTATATATCATGTCAAAAACAGCTAATTGAAACACAAATTAGTTCACAAACAGGGACCGTAACAGTTATCATAAAAAAAAAATTAAAATCACCTTATAACTCTTATCATTCGCATTTTAAAACAAATGTCAAAAATTAATAATTAAATTTGCTTTATATTATATTCATCAAATATAATAATTATCATGTGCCTTTTATTTTTTCACGCAGAAATAACTCTTAAAATTCTGCTTTTTATTTTAAAACGGTATATAACTCATACTGGCGTGTCGAATATTTTTAGAAACAAAAATATAAAATAAATTTTTAATACAAGAGAGTTCTTTTATTTTAAAACTCTCACATATATAAAAAGCATGCATAATATTAAGGATAAAGGGTTTATTCAGATATGAGTATAGACAACTTTTTGTTACTGCTTTTTTTTATTTTTGAAATAACTGTTATTTTCTGACAAACTATAAATTTTTTAAATATTTGTATTTAACTTACTGGTACTGAAGTCATGCAAGTCGGTTTCAAAACGGTGGCATCTCCTTTACTACCACGCATAATTTTACTACTTGTATCAATTAATGTTAATGGTGTGGAATAACCAATTGGTACGCCAGTCATAAGGCAAACACTTTCTGCCAAAAGCTCAAATACATGCGCCAAAGGTAAAAAGCTGTATTAAAAGATAAAATTAGTTTTTTTTATTAAATTTAGTTTTCTTATTATAACTTACCCAATCAGTACATCATGCAATCTGACATTTCCATTGGAAACGTTGACATTTTTTTAGCATAACATCACTCAGAACGTGTTGTCATGTAATTGGACAACACTCTCTGCAATTGGTTTGCAGAGAGTCTTCGGAGAAATTCGAAAAACGAACAAGAGAAGACGAATCATTGTTCACCATGACAATGCGAGCTCTCACACATCGGCTCAAACCAACGCCTTTTTGACCGGCCAAAACGTTGAATTGATGGGTCATCCGCTGCCCGACTTGGCACCCAATGACTTCTTTTTATTCCCACACATCAAGAAAAAATGCGTGGTCAACGATTTTCGTCGCCAGAAGATGCTGTTGAAGCGTTCAAAAACCATGTTTTGAAGGTTTCTCAATCGGGGTAAAAAAAGTGCTTCGACAATTGGTTTGAGCGCTGAAAAATACTTTGAAAAACAGTAAAACTATTTTTGCTGATAAATTTTCGCATTTTTATTTTTAGGCCAGAAATATATATAGCAACCCTCGTATTTTGCGAATGTTCTTAAAAAAGCTGGATTCTAAATCCAAAAATTTGCCGAATTTAATAAACGTGCATCTAAGTCCGCAAATTGAGAAGTATACCTATCACTACTTTCATTTTATTATATGCTATCAATCAGTGGACATTTTTTGTTTTTGATCGTTCAGTTTTTGAAATTTTATTATAAGTTATTTAAATAACATATAATTTTTAGAAAAATATTTTGAAATTAGATAAAATTCATAATTTAGATAATTATAAATTAAATTGCATTATAAATTATTGATGGTACATTGAACTAACTGATAATAAAGTGTGATAACATTTAATTAAAACGTATAACTGA
Source organism: Teleopsis dalmanni (assembly GCF_002237135.1). Lineage (NCBI taxonomy): Eukaryota > Metazoa > Arthropoda > Insecta > Diptera > Diopsidae > Teleopsis > Teleopsis dalmanni. The sequence goes on along the minus strand of NW_024033809.1, from coordinate 4,493 downwards.
TATACTCTATTGTAAAAACATACGTCATTTTCGATAATTATATTGAAACATTTAAAAAGGTTAGTTGAATTGATTAAAAATTAACAGTTTTAAATACATACCTAAAATAAATTTATATCAGAAGTTAATATATATAAATTAAAAATACATGTAAATTTATTCGCAAAGATATTTCATTTTATTAATATACATAAACGAACTATACAATTGCTTTGTGTACAAATATCTATATATGTTCATGCAAAGCTAATTATAAACAATAAAATTTATTGTTGAATTCATTTATATTATTAGATTATAAGTATATTGTAATTTTTAAGATTTATTTTTTATCAATAAATATAATGGGTCTGTCAGTCATGACCATAATTTTAGTTTGAATAAAATCATAACATATTACGTGTATATAAGTATATCCAATTATATCAATTTAAATTAAACTATTACAATTTATTTGTCTTACATACTTATTTTTAAACTAATTAAAATATATTTTATATTTTATTACCAAGTCTTTTTTACTTAATTTTTCATATTCAGTTTTTACAATTAATAACATTAAAAGCAATTAATCTAATGTACATTTATTTTGTTTAGGTATAATCAACATAACTTTATAAAATAATTTGGTAAATATATTTTTTTACAAAATTTAATAATAATATTGATATATTAAAGTTTATACAATTTTTTATAAAGTTTTCATTTTCTTCAATATAAAATTGTTTAAATTTTTTTAATTATTTACATTATTGATTCTCCTATTAACTACACATTTGCAATGTTCTCAATCTAGTTTACAATAAATTATATTTTAAATATTATAACAAATACATAAATATATGTTATAACTCGCTTTTTATTATATTGTTATAAAAAATTAGAGTGTAAAAAGAAGAAACTAACAAGTACAACTGTGCTAAGAAAAATTACATATAATTTAGTATTAAATATATGTAAATATTTTTATTTAAAATTTTTTAAATAAAAAAACTTTATATATATTCAATAATTGCACTAAAAAAGCTTTTAAAATATAACATAATTTTGTGTATATCCCATAGGTATAGATATATCAATATATTACAAAATTTGGTACTTAATATTACAACAAAGATTTAAAATATTATATAATATATGTGACTTATTTTATAGATAACATTTTTTCTAATATAAACTTTATACAATTTATAATTAGTTTTTCTAGCATTAAATTAGATATTTTATAATTTTTTTGTTTTTTTTCGGAAAAGGTATTCAGCTAAAAATACCTTAATTTTACTTCAATTTTTTTTTGTATAGCAAAAAAAAAAAAACTAATGTTAAAAATATGAATATTTCTTTAAATATAAACGCAATCAAATAAAAGCACAAACTATTTTAAAAAACAAATGGACATTTAGTATTATGCTTTGAAATTCTTTCGTATTTTTTGCCTCGTAGGATTCCAACGCTTAAAAAATTTTAGTTTGCGTCAGTCAAAGCTTTAATTATTGAAACTTAATAAGGTAATTTTCATGAAGCATACATGCGATTTATATCATGTTGGTATTTGTCTTGTATGTCTTTGCGCTTAAGTTTAAAGGCAGCTGTTACCAAGCCCATATCTGGAGACCAAACCTCTTTGCATAAAGTGATAGCAGCAGGTACTTCAAACTTTTGTAATTTACCTAAAACAAAAACCATAAGATAATTTTCACGTTAATTTTAAATAAATAATTTAAATAATTAAACAATTAACAATATTTTAATATATTGGTAATTTAACTACAAATTATTGATATGTAAAAAAATGTGAGAGAACTTTATTTAAATTTATTAAAATTAATTGCCCAATTAGCAAGGACGTTTAAAACATTTAACTAATAAATTATAAATTTTGCCAAAAACATTTGAATTACAAATTAAAAAAGTAATTTTTAGTATATACATACTTAAAAGAAATATTTTAATCATAACAGACACTTATGTACTTTTTACAAACAACCTAACCTAGCTATCGAAGTTATTCATCCAAATAAATGTAAAATACTAATTTAGATCACCTCATTGCGTATATTCACATAGAAATATAGCTTATATTAGTTTATTGCTATATCTACAGAACACGAAATGTTTAACCAATTCAACTAATATGGTTAAATATATATACAAATTGCAATAATATTTTTCTGAACACAATTCCCTTCAACCCCTTCACTATTTATTAGACCATATTTGATCATAATGGTACCTAACGTATTTCTATAGATTACACATTAACTGTAAAAGCTAAAGATCACTCCCTCAACTCTTCCTGTCCCACACAACTACAATTCTAATCCATGATTTTATCTTATAATCCATTCGTATTTCCTATTCTATAGTTCTCTACGGTAATTATATTGGACGCGTATTCCATACACGCTATTTATTTTGTAAATATCGTTACACCAAAATATTGCTAAATTTTCTATATATTCAATAAATACTAACATTTTCTCGCATGTTCCGCAATTTCTTTAATCATAGCTTTTTCCAATACTGGTGATGCACATAACTCATCGAAATGTTTATTTTCTAGGCCATGACGTTGTGCTAGTTCTTCTAAGTGTTTCTGGTTGGGTACTACTAATCCAACAGTAAATTGTTTTGATGGATCACCATATACGCAAATATTTTCAATATATGGACAAGTTTTTAGTTCTGACTCAACTTTTCCAAGTGAAACATATTCTCCAGCTTGTAATTTAACTAAATCCTTTTTACGATCTATAAATTGTAATTGTTAAAGATTTTTTTTCAAACAGAAATATGTTAAATTATTACCAATAATTTTAAGTACGCCGTCGGGATGTATTTCACCAACATCTCCAGTTTTGAACCAACGTCTGCCATCTTCTTCAAAGAAATCTTCAGCTGTTTTGCCAGGTAACTTGTAATAACCCAATGACACACAATCACCACCAATCAATACTTCTCCCTATAGTAAATATGGAAATTAAAAATTAGATAAAAAATGTCTACAACTACAAGTAAATTTGTGCTTACTTGAGGATATGGTTTATTAGTTACTCGATAATTTCCTTCCTCCCAATTTACTAGGCGTATATCACATACTGTCAAAGGTGCACCTGTGCGTCCGTATGTCATATCACGATCTATTAATTTCAAAATATTTTTTACATAATTGTGCTTGAATAATTTAGAAATAGTTTAAGGGCTTACAATCCATAACAGTTGCTCCTGATGTCGTTTCAGTTAAACCATAGCCTTGTACTAAATCTACACACAAACATATTTTAATTTGCTCATGTGTATCCGGTGATAATGGAGCTCCTCCAGACATAATAATACGTACGCGACCACCAAGCAATTTTGATACTTTATGAAAAACTAGCCTATAACAAATATAAGCTGATTATTAAAAATAATAAAAAATATTCAAATTTATTTTGGAACAAACCTGTCTACTAAAGGTGTAAGATAACCTTTTTGAGTCCAATTTAATTTGTACTGATACAGAAATCTGAACAATGCCTTTTTGAATGCTGAGCCAGAGTTAATTTTATCGTTAATGCCTTTTGATATCCGATCTAAAATGAGCTGGGAAAAAAAATAAAATTAAATTTATTAATCTAGTTAGAGTTTAACGTTTCTTAAAATTATTGTTATCGACCCCAATTAATTAATTAATTATTAAATTTGAGTTTTTGTCGTTTTTAATTTTTATGTTATATGTGTGTTTTTATGTATATTAAATAAATAATTGATTTAGTTTTGTCCCAATTTATGAAATTAAGTGTTTTATTTATTTTTATATAAGTTTTATATAAATCATTTAATAGTGTGTAGTTCAAAAGGAAAAATACATACGAATTATTTTTGCAATAAACATATATACAAAATATATATATATGTCATATATATAAACATATATATGACAACTTAACATAGCAAATTAGTAAATATTGATGAGTTTATTATAATCTACAAAAACTTACACCACTACAAAACAACACAATTTATGTGTGCCGTGAAAAATAATTATTTTACTTATATATCATGTCAAAAACAGCTAATTGAAACACAAATTAGTTCACAAACAGGGACCGTAACAGTTATCATAAAAAAAAAATTAAAATCACCTTATAACTCTTATCATTCGCATTTTAAAACAAATGTCAAAAATTAATAATTAAATTTGCTTTATATTATATTCATCAAATATAATAATTATCATGTGCCTTTTATTTTTTCACGCAGAAATAACTCTTAAAATTCTGCTTTTTATTTTAAAACGGTATATAACTCATACTGGCGTGTCGAATATTTTTAGAAACAAAAATATAAAATAAATTTTTAATACAAGAGAGTTCTTTTATTTTAAAACTCTCACATATATAAAAAGCATGCATAATATTAAGGATAAAGGGTTTATTCAGATATGAGTATAGACAACTTTTTGTTACTGCTTTTTTTTATTTTTGAAATAACTGTTATTTTCTGACAAA
>NW_024033808.1:0-7038 GCF_002237135.1 Teleopsis dalmanni | reverse complement strand
CGACTTCCGCTTTATAGGTGCCACACGGGATTTTGCAGTGAATAGCCTGACCGTCACCTTACCTGATGTGTTTTGTGATCGGAGAAATATACAGCAACCATATGCGCGTATTGAAGCGTCACAGAAACCGTGTACATCAACCTGTTGATAGTTTATGGATAGGCAGTACCTCGGCACCTTAACCGATGAAAGCGTTGTAAGATCTTGAATAAATGTTTTCCAAGCTGAGTGAAGATTTTGAGGGACTGACTCGTCCCAATCCACACGCAAAAGCCACAATTCTTGCATCATAATTTTGGCTACGAGTATGATCGGTGCTAGTAATCCAAGCGGGTCGAATAATGAAGACGCAAGGGATAAGATGGTGCGTTTTGTTACAATATGACCTGGTTGTGCATTAAACGAAAATAGGAAAACATCTTGCATTTGGTGCCACTTGATGCCTAGAGCGCTGGTGACTGTATCTGTATCAAGATTCAAACTCTTTGTTGTAGTATCGCTGATGAAGTCATGATGGTTTGAATGCCATTTGTCAAGATCGAAGCAACCCTTCTGTAGAATGGCCGTTAACTGATGTCTGATATTGGTGAGTTGATCAATGGAATCTGCTCCACCTAAGAAGTCGTCGACAAAAAACGATGATTTAATGAGTGCAGCGCCTATTGGGTATTGTGTTTCAAATTTGTCCGCCAAATACTGCAAACTCCTGGTTGCTAGGAAAGGTGCTGATGCAGTACCATAAGTGACTGTATTCAACTCGTAAGTACTAACAGGATCGGACTCCGTATCTCGCCAAAAAATATATTGGAATTTTCGATCTGGTTCATCTATCAGTATCTGTCGGTACATCTTAACAATGTCAGCCGTCAAGGCATATCGGTGCAAACGAAATTGAAGTAGCAACAAATATAACTCCGACTGAATTGTCGGGCCGACCAGTAGAATATCATTTAATGAACGTTGCGAAGTTGTTGGACATGACGCATCAAAAACCACCCTCAGCTTGGTCGAAGTGCTCGACGGTTTTAAAACACAATGATGAGGGATATAATAATGAGGTTCGTTGGGTTTCGGAGTCTCAACACGCGTCATGTGTCCGAGCTCTCGATATTGTTTCATGAATTCTTGATAGTCTTGCTTCAGTGCACGATTAGATGACAATCGCCGTTCTACAGAATAAAAACGGCGCAAGGCGATATTGTGTGTCAAACCAAGACAATCTGGTGAATCTTTGAATGGTAACCGAACGACAATTCTTCCCATCGCATTTTGGTGAACCGTTTCACGATATAATGACTCACACGCAACATGTGCTGGTGACCATGATTTTGAAGCCGATTGCACTTCCTCTATCTTCCACATCATTTCTAATTGATCGGAGACTGTATCTTCAACTGATAATAGGCATTTTGCTGCTGGTGATGCAAATGGCTGACCCTTGTACTTGCCAGATACAATCCATCCTAATAGTGTTTTTTGAAGTACTGGAAGATTTTCACCTAGTTTGATTTGACCGACAGACAAAATATCAAAGAAACTTTCAGCTCCAAGCAAAAGATCAACGCGCTTGGATTTAAAGAATTGCTCATCGGCGAGAGGTGTATTTGGTGGAACCTTCCACGACGATATATCGATTTCAGAACTTGGTTGATATGCGATGTGATTCGTAATACCAAAGTTTAAAGCAAGTTCAAAATTTGAATGACGAGATTTGATTGATGTGAGCGTCTGATACTTAATGTTGGTCAACGAACTACCAATACTGGAAACATGCAACCGATGTTTATGTTTTGCTAAACTAAGCTTCTTTGAAAACTCCTCCGTTATGAAGTTGACCTGAGAGCATGAATCAAGTAAGGCTCTACCCACTTGATAACTTCCCGATGAATCCTTCACTAAAACCAATGCCGTGGCAAGAATTATTTGCTCGGCCGATGACATATTAAGATGGGAATGGCTGGCAACGTTGTCGTTGGGCATAGCAGCGTGTTCTGTGCGTCGTGATGATCCCGCGCTCTTAATATTCGTTGGCAATTGCGAATGATGCAAGAGAGTGTGATGTGGCTTTGCGCAAACCTTACATTTAAACGTTGATGTACAATTAACCACATGATGGCGTGGCGATAAGCAGTTTATGCAGAGTTTTAGGCTCTTCACCTTTTCAAACCTTTGAACCACCTCCAGTGCCTTAAAACGATGACAATTCTGTATTAGGTGTTCATTGCTAGAACAAAATGAGCAAGAATTGCTAGATGTAGATGCAACAAATGCGTATTGTTTTGAGCGTCTGTTAGTCTTGGAGTTAAGACTATTAGGTTTACGTTGTGATGATGACTGATTGCCGTTTCCACTGTCAAGTGATTCGAGAAACTGGCAATGTCTATCCAACAATTTTGAGCAATCTTCCCAACTGGGTAATGTGTCAAAGTTACGCGATTCATTCCATTTCCTACGTGTAATTGCGTCCGTTTTTTGCATGATTAACGAGATAAGTAGAGCCTCACATATTTGTTTCTCTGTACCTAGCGAACAGAGTGAACCATACAAAGCGGATGCATTGTTTACCAGACTACGGAGTTGTTGGCTTGACTGACCCGATACTGCTGGTAGATCAAATAGTGTCGCGATATTTTCGGCGAAGATTAGGCTATTATTGTCATAGCGCGATTTAAGCCTATCCAGAGCCTTTGGATAGTTTTCATTCGAAATAGGAAATGCCTGTACTGTCTCTAGAGCTTGACCAGTAAGGCAGTTCAGCAAGTGATTAAATTTTTCAATATTTGTGAGGTATATTTCGCGATCTATGTATGATTTGGAGAAACGAATTAATAAAATTGTTATAATCCGAGTACTTACCACTGAATGTAGGTAATTTTAACAGTGGTAATTTTTTACTTGAGGTGGGCATCATTGCTGTTACGTCTAGCACTGATGCATTGTGGGCCTCTTCCTGCAGTTGAGACATGATTAATATTTTGGTGGAAACGTATAGGTCTTCTAATTCATCTCTAGCTGAGTCAGTTGCATCTAATTTCTCGATCAACGTCTGAAAAGCTAAGATTTGTTTAAAATATGATTCTAAAATACCTAGTCGACATTTCAGTTCTGGTTGTGAGAGCGAATTACTCTTTCCTTTGACGAACGTCTTGATCCTTGAAATGCTCGCTTTCGTCGAGGCTCGCTGTTGTTTTAGTTCTGACAGTTCTGCCGTAGTGGTTGGCTCTGCCGTTGCCATTGAAACAATTGTAGATACTTGAGAACAGCAAGGGATTTGACGAAGTCGAAAAGTCACAATAGCAGCAGCGAACTTTCCGAAATTGAACTGCTCTTACGGTGGTTGTTGTCAGACGCGACGTTGACGAATCCGCCCACTTACTGATTGGAAGCAAATATTAACCAGTAATCAACAAGTAAGTTAACTTGTTGTTGTTGTTGTAATTGTTCAGCGTGACCTTGATGCGGACACGAGGTTCTATTTGGCGCTTAGCAGAACCTAAGCCGAGAACCATAGAATGCACAATAGTACACACGTACGATAGTATATAGTATATATGTACAGATGTACGATATTATTAAAGTTAGCACACTTTAGATATATAACCGTTTAGGAGCAATACTCACACGAGCACATTATGGTTACAAATTAACCAAATACAATAAAAGCGAAAGTATGTACAATCAACAAGTAAAGATAGCTTGTTGTTGTTATTTTAACTGTCGAGCACGACCTTGATGCGGACACGAGGTTCTGATTTGAGGTTAGCGGACCTAAACCGAGAACCACCAATTGCACAAGAGTATATACGTACGATAGTACATATGTAATATATATATAGATGTACGATATATTATAATGGTTAGCACACGTTAGCTATATAGCTGGTTAGAAAAAGTATTCACACGCGCACATTAATGGTTACAAATTAACCAAAAACAATAAAAGCGAAAGTATATACAATCAACAAGTAAAGGTATCTTGTTGTTGTTATTTTAAATGTCGAGCACGACCTTGATGCGGACACGAGGTTCTGATTTGAGGTTAGAGGACCTAAACCGAGAACCACCAATTGCACAAGAGTATATACGTACGATAGTACATAGGTAGTATATATATAGATGTATGATATATTATGATAGTTAGCACGCGTTAGCTATATAACTGGTTAGAAGAAATATTCACACGCGCACTTTAATGGTTACCAACATACCATAAATCGAATAAATAAGCCGTAATTATACCAATCAAGAGCAAGTAAAAGGTATTCTTGATTGTTGTTGTTATTTTAACTGTCGAGCACGACCTTGATGCGGACACGAGATTCTGATTTGAGGTTAGCGGACCTAAACCGAGAACCACCAATTGCACAAGAGTATATACGTACGATAGTACATATGTAATATATGTATAGATGTACGATATATTATAATGGTTAGCACACGTTAGCTATATAGCTGGTTAGAAAAAGTATTCACACGCGCACATTATGGTTACAAATTAACCAAAAACAATAAAAGCGAAAGTATATACAATCAACAAGTAAAGGTATCTTGTTGTTGTTATTTTAAATGTCGAGCACGACCTTGATGCGGACACGAGGTTCTGATTTGAGGTTAGCGGACCTAAACCGAGAACCACCAATTGCACAAGAGTATATACGTACGATAGTACATAGGTAATATATATATAGATGTACGATATATTATAATGGTTAGCACGCGTTAGCTATATAACTGGTTAGAAGAAATATTCACACGCGCACTTTAATGGTTACAAATTAACCAAAAACAATAACAGCGAAAGTATGTACAATCAACAAGTAAAGGTATCTTGTTGTTGTAATGTCGAGCGCGATCTTGATGCGGACACGAGGTTCTGGTTTGAGGTTAGCGGACCTAAACCGAGAACCACCAATTGCACAATAGTATATACGTTCGACAGTCCACAGAATAGCCGTGTGGAAGAAATGCACACACGCGTACACTAATGATTACAAACTTAATAAGAAAAAATGATTACCACACGTGGGTAATATTTAGATTTTTTAACAAATTGGAGATTAATAACCACTATTAAAATTGCAAAAAGTCCTGTCACGGTCGCCAATGTAAATTATAAGCGTTTTTATAATTGGGTTTTATGATCTTTATTTCAATTTCTTTAACACAATGTAAATTATAAACGTTTTTATAATTGGGTTTTGATTTCATTTAATTTATACAATTGAATTTATACAATTTCGGTTATTGATTGTTTAATCACTTTTTTATGTGTACCCGTGTGTTGACACGTTCGCGATCGAAAAACAAGAGAGAGCATCAAACCAACGGAGTTTACTTGCAGCCCAAAAAATATAACAAAAAAATTGCTCATCTCGAGCGCAAAAACAAAAGGCAATAAAAACAAGACTTAGAACCGTTGGTTTGATTACATCTTATACAGGGTTAGTTAGATAAATTAATTAACCATATATATTAACCATATAAAATATTATATATGAATTATATAATATATTAATTATAATAATTTAATTATACAATATATGATTTAAAATAAATTAAAATATAATAAAATATAATATATAAATCATATAACACATCAATTATAATAATTCTACAGAATCCTACAATATTAACAATTTGACTTTAACCGCTCTAACACAATCTATTTTGCTCAACTGCAAAATTGACTATAAATTAAAATGCATTGCAATAAATTAGTAAGGAGAGTTAAGTTTAAATGGACAATTACACAGTAAGACCTGGAGAAATTTAGCCTATCATCCGTACAAAGTTTAAAGCGCATTACAATTATACGACTGATATTAAAGTATATCTTTATTAATTATCTGTAGCTAAAAAGAAGTTTTTAACGAGAAGAATATATATAAATAATAATTAAAAATTGTAATTTAAGTAATTTAATTTTTTATTAGTAAATTTAAGTAAATTTATATTGTATTATATAAAAAATAATATAAAAGGAAAGTTTATTATTAACTTTAATGATAACCTTTGATAATTATTAAAAAAACAATTACAATTGAAATAAACTACTGATAATGAAACTTTTTACTGTTGATAATAACTATTTCGCACATGTATGTATGTATGTATGTATTAATAATAAAAATATACGATATCACCAGCTTGTTTCAATAAAATCAAGTGAAAAAGTATTGAGAGTAAAATAATAAACTTAATGAAACCATAAAATATTTATATAAAAATTGTAAAAAAAGTTAACTTAATACTACACGTAGGGTTTATTTACGAGTGAATCAAGATTCAAGGCCTTTGTTTCATTTAAGTCTTGTATTGTTTCACTGTTACAATGATTGCACATCGCCGCACTGCTTTTGAATTCTCCAACGATTTGCTGAAGTGGTTACCCTCGCCGCATTAAACAAAAAAATAACGACAACCGAACTAAACCAAAAAGATATGTTGAATAAATTTAATATGTTTTATAATTTAATATGGGACGAACCAATCTGTGTTAATTTCAACTAAAAAGTTGCATAAATTATTCAATTCGCACATTTGATTTAAAATGAAATTTTTTGAAGCGAATGATTTTATGCAAGAATAAAATTCGGACAGATTCAAAAGTAATCTATTCATTACTTTTAACCGACATATATATATATATATATCTATATATATCATTATGTTATCGTTGGTTGGTTAGTTAGTTGCAGTGGCAGGTCCATTAGATAACTTTCATGTACCTCAATTAGCGATTTTTCGCCGTTTTGCTACCATATTCCTCGCAAGAACCCTAGTATAGATGATTAGAGACTAAATCCATTCCGCCGAATTTAAATAATTTAATAGGTCTTTCGCCGATGAACAATCTGATAAACTATCAACGAAGTATCTTTCTTAGAATCTACATCTTCTTGACGTCAAAACTGGGCATTCACAGAGAAAGTGTATTATGGTTTCTTTTTCCTGCGGGTTTCCACAACTTCTTTAGTGAGGATTATGAGGAATGCGCAGTTTATCTGCATGGGTTCCTATACACCAATGACCAAAAAG
>NW_024033807.1:0-7041 GCF_002237135.1 Teleopsis dalmanni | reverse complement strand
TGTCTCCTATCTTATTATAACTCATTGGAACCTAAGCTTTAAAAATAACACATTTCAATAAGACCGAATTTTTTGCTTTGTTGAGTTTTTTAAAAATATTCTAACAATACCATGGGTCATAATATAAGCGATGAGGTTTTACTAAAAATATAATGCCGACAAAAATTATTAATAGTACTAAAATATAAGGAAAACGTTCTTGATAGACCGTTTATAGATGGATTCATCATATGAATCCAAATATCATAGAGGTGGAATTTCATAGAGATCAGGGATGCAGACAGAGAGAATGACTTAAAAAACTCAACTCAAATTTAAAGAATATACGTTCAGTACTCGATATCTATTTAGTATCAGTATTTTCGATGAATTTGTAAATGAAAGTACAGTGTACCTACATAAAGTATTAATATAATTATATACAATCGCTATAAATTATTACATTCCTACATACTTATAGCATTAAAAAGCTTAACTAGGTAATAGTCAAAAATTTTTATTAACATCAAACAATATTCCAGTAGAAATGGATGACTTTAAACAGAAATTGATCACTAAAGTAAATGAGAATTATGTTTGAGCGCAAATGCATTTGAGTTTTCATTTAAAAAATTAATATTAGAGTAATAAATTTGGTGAGTTATGAATGTTATGAATATTTAAAAAACTAAAAAAGTTGAGGACTTTATTTAAATATAAAGAAGTAATTTATTTATTTTTGGTTTTGGTTAAAAAAATAGAACCAGAGAGCTAAAGATATAGTTATCAAAAATTAGCATTAAACCTTATGAATTGGTTCAAGGTACACATTACTTAAATTATTGCTTTATAATTTACTAGTAAAAATGTTGTATAATGCCAGTAGTTGTATTGTTTTGCTGAATGTTACTTAAATACTTTCTGTAAAACCATGTGGATCAACTTAACATATTTATAAAATTGCTGAACTTTATAACGTACTGATCATAGAAACTAACTATGGAATATAAATTTTTATGTATAAATCTGTATATAAGTATTTGAAAATATATTCCCACAGTTTATGATATACAGTTTTCAATGTTTCCCTAGGTATGAAATCATTTGTTGAAAAGTACCATATCAACAGATTATTTCGATATAAAATTTATATGCATTATACAAACAGAGTACCTGACTACTGGAAGGTTCTCATTAGAAGAATTTCTGACAATTTATATTGATGGCTAAAAAATAAGTAATGGATAATACAATCAAGGATCTGACTTCTTACATTGATGGCTTTAAAATAAGTAACGGACAATGTAGTTAAGGTTCTGGCTAAAGAAGATTATTTAGGGATCTGAATATTTTTACATATTAAAGACGTCCTAATCATGGCTACATCTTTCCAGCAGAAATTACCGTGCTTTTTTAAAACTATTGTTTGTTATTACCGATTGACTGTCTACTCTTGCATATTAAAGACTTTCTAATCAATGCTACATCTTTCAAGTAGAAGTTCCGTTTTTTTTAAAGTTATTGTTTGTTGTTATTATTGATTGGGTAGGGGTGTATACATAAATATGCCTAGACACAATCTATTCTTAAGTTCGTGATATTGGTCAATACTTTTCTAGGGATGGTTTTTGACTGTATGTATTTCTGAACGCAATATTGGTAGACTTTAACATTGCTTATCATTAAGGTTATTAAACATTGTGTCTTAGAAACAAATTCGGATCATCTAAAAGATGATAAAATAAGTTGAAAACTTTTGTTATAGAATAGTCAAGTACAAGGTTAACAAAATCAATAAAATGCAGACATCTGTATATAAGTTGATCTCTTTTAAGCCTTTTAAAAATTTTTGTGGCTCTACATTGGGTTCATAGATTTTTATTAATCCACACTATTACTATAATAACTTAATCTAAGCCGAAATCTAAAGCAAGTCCTGTTTTTATATATACTTTTCGTGCATGGAGTACTGAAACTTCTGCAAGGTCTAAGCATACTTATTAGATTATTGAATTGGTTTAAATAAGTATTAGTGTTTAATAAGTATATCAGATTAAAACTTAAGTTAGAACTTATATGTTATATCATAAGTTTAACAAGTATGATAAGCATACTTATTTAATTGTGTTATTATTTTATATATTATTAAGTATTTTTATTGGATATTTTTATCACATTTTTTTAAGCATAATAAAAATTCCCTTTAGGAAAAATATAATATTGATCAATTTACATATAATTGGACAAAATTTATCAAATCTTGTCCTTTAAATGCAATGTTTATATATTTTATGCTACAAACAGACGTTGTACTAAAGTATCGTATAGTGTTAAACGAACGAATCTAACTAGTAGCGCCTTAAGGAAAAATGAAAAATAATATATGGCAGACATTTGGAATTTAACTGCTCAATTTAAATAAACCGCCAAGTGCAGTGCAGAGCGTGAAACGTGCCTTAAGCCAAGTGTGTAAGGACATTTTTTATCTCCGACACAAACAATAACTTTGCGTTGCATTGTTGCGTTGTTGTACGTTACGTTGGTTGCATTTCCATTATCCTTTGTTGCCTGCAAAATATGCTCCATGCTGCAAACAAACTCGTATTTATGATGGAATTTTTTTTCCATTTCATATGTGAAAAAATATAGCATGCATTTGCGTATGGCTTCGTTATGTTATATTTCAAGTTGGTTTTTTTTTTTATAAATTGTACTCTCTTTCACCTCTGTCGTCTCTAGTTTGACATAACTAACATCCGGGGTCTGCTGTACGACAACGCGTTGGCGAGTTTTTGTCACCCGACGCCTCTGTTGTTTCCGTCCACGTAGATTTTGCTTTTGTCGTTCCACAATTATCACTGAACCATCATCACTTTTCGGAATATTTGCAGTTTTATGCACTGTACTCACTGGATCATTGACATAGGTGCGTGTACTTATGACTTTTGTTGTTGTGATGCTGGAAAGCTTTTTATCACTTGGTTGTAAATTTGTTGTGGGTTGGTTCTTGCTTGAATCCACAGCTGTTTCACATTCAGCAATTTGGTTTGGTAGCTTAGAAATTGAAAAATGTTAAAGGTTTAGGTTCATCTCTTAATTAATAATAACTTAAACTATTTTTGTTGTGACATTGTAGTCGACATTGGTATGGGATTAGAATTAATAACAGAAGTTTAGGTCATAAAATTAATTTTTTTTAACAAGGCAAATTAAGTAAATTATTTTAAAGTTATTACAATATAATGATAAGGAGACACATTCTAAGATTACATTTTTTGATTAATAGACAAGACTTACAAAACAGTTTTTAATATTAGGTGTATTCGGCTGCTCTGAAATGCTGCAAAAAACAACAAGTGTCTTGCTAAAGTCTCTTACTAATGTCTCTTGCTAAAGTCTATTACTAAAGTCTCTTGTTAAAGTCTCTTACTGATATATAGTTATCACTATTCTAATGTATTAAAATTTATGTTTGCACCATAAAGAAGTCTTATTTATGTATTCAAAACTTAAGAAAAATCAAATTTAAATAAATTTAAATATTATTAAAAAAATTAAAAATTATAACATGTATAGTAAATTAAAACCAATAGTAACTATGTTTAAAATATTGAAATTTCCTTTTATATTAAATTAATCATAGTTAAAAACATTTATAAAATTTGATTTTGAAGTCAATTATCATAAAAAAAAACTATTTTCTTAATAGATACTTGTGTTTCAATAGAGACGTTTTTGAACAATAGTAAATTAGAACAACATAATTTTTTTTATTTTTAGTTAATTAAATTTTCTGACTAGAATCTTCTAATAAATATTCACAATCGATTTCTAATCATTTTATTATAAACATTATTTTCTACAGTCTCTTAGATAATTAGACACTTCAAAAATAGTCTGTTAAAGCAAAAGGATAGTGTTGTTGTTTTGCATACAAATTAGAGACTTTAGCAAGAGACTTGTTGTTTTATACACCTAAGGTTATTTTCTTTAAATTTAGACATTACTGATTTCGATGTAATCCATTGTAATGTTTATGATTGTTTCTTCTTCTAAATAATACCTGTTATTTAGAATAATAACCTGTTACATGTTTCTAAATAATAATACTTGAATAATAAATAATTCAAGGCATATAAATTATAATATAAAGAACTGTCACAATCTTTTAATACTACTATCAATATATAGCCGTAGGCTGGGAGTAGAGTGGGAATAGCTATTAAGAAAAATTATCTATAATAAATTTTTTTTGTTTGAGCTTTTACCGGAAAATACAACTAACAAATAATTTCAAACTTTACTGTCATTAGCAGGATAAATTTAATAATTCACTTAAATAAAAAAACTCCAGTATTGATCAATAAAAATTTGTAGTGTTCCACAAAGATAATCGAAGTCTTCGTCTATGTTTATTGAATCGCCAACATTTTTACCGTTTAGATGGGATACATAGTACTGTTACAACTACTATATACTTCAGATCTGTTACCTTCTAATTATAATTTAATTTCTGATTTCTATTAAACTTTTTAGACTTTAACTGGAAACGAGTACGTCAAAAACTGAATTAATATTATGACGGTAAAGAACAAAAATTGTATCAGCGTGGAATCCAACTACCGTCAAAAAGATGATGAAATCAGAACAAAAAAGTTATTAAATATTTATTTAATAATAATCTTACATTTTTGTGGAAAAAAACGAAATTAATTTCCAAACAGTCTTATATTTTTATAAAAACTGATTTACAAATTAAAAGATTCTTTCAAGAAAATAATAATATTCAATGGAGCTCCATTATATCTATTGTTAACCCGAAGACAACTTCTATAAAGTTGTCTAACAGTAATTACAAGATGGGCAATGGCTTTAAAAACCTGGAAAAAATTGGTTTTACTACCTCATTGCATCCTAGTTGATTTGAAAGTCTAATTTTTGTGATTTGGTTTCTAGGTATATACCTATGCTTTTATATATTTTATATGCTTTACTTCGCATATGCTAGAGCTTTACGGTCTCATTCTCTCTCTCTCTCTCTCTTTACTTAAATGTATGCGTTCTTAATATTATGGATGTAGACGTAATGGCAATAGAACGAATGAATTTCAAAATTTTAGAGGACATATAAATTGTATTACGTTTTACATCTTATATAAGTTGTCTCTAATCATACAATCTCCTACTAACCAAAATATGGTGGTAGCATTGATCAATTAATTGATTAATTCTACAAGATTGCCCTGCACATACTATATAAACGATTTTCGTCATAGGCGTATCATATCGCATTGAATGATGTGGGTATATGGGCACACTATTAGGAGTAACTGCCACATATGCCTTTCTTACCTATTTCAATATACTAACATATTGTCTTAAGACATTTGGGTGACAAAATTTGATTTTTTTAAAATTCTTGAATTCACAGAAAAAAATTTATTTATATAATTTTTTCTAAATATATTTATCTTTTATTTATTATTTATAAAAAGCTTACCTCTGCATTAAAAAGTGAATACTTTTTTGGTGGTTTAATTTTCTGAACGTTGTCGCCAGTATTTGTTGGAATGATTTCATCATTTGGTGAAAATATTGATGGCACCTGGTAACTTTCTGGTGGTGGGAAAAAACCTGATACAGTTTTTGATGTTGATTTACCATTAGCATACGCATCTGCCCCAAGGAATCCACCTTCATCAGTTGCACCACCCAGAACAGCGCCAGCGCCAACTGATGGATTTGCTTGAGCACCCGCATAACCAAAACCGGCAGCACGTCCTGCAAAAGATAAATAAATGAAAATGAAAAATTTTTTATTGCGACTTCAATTAATCAAACTTAATAAAATTATTAATTATAAAACTTTCATATAAAATATTACTTAAATTTACTACCGTTTAAAATAAATGTAATTCGTTTTGTAAATGGTCGATTTCATCCACAAGGAATATTCGCACCCAGTCAGAATGTAATTAATTTAAAATTTCGCCCACGGTATTATTGCACGTCATTTAGTGTATTTGCATCGAATTAACAGAAGTGCAAATTGGGGTTTTCGACTTCCTTTAATTACTTCATTTACTCATTTCCCTATATTTATATGAATTTTGTTTTACGAAAAGTTAAAAATAAAAATTAAATTTGGAATATAAATAAAAATTTAAAAATAATTCATGTCTCTATAATTAATTAAAATTTATTTATTCTAGAAAAATGATAAATAATTTATATAAAATAGTTTCAGCCCACGAGTTCGATTCCTGGTACTTGCAGTCTCAAACAATTATTTATAAATAATTAAATATAAGAATTATTTCCAAGACCACTCGAAACAGCTGTATGGTCAGCCAAAAATTCATTTAATTAAAATACTATAAAAAAAAATTAGTTTTTGTAATTGTTGTTGTTAATTACTATGAGAAAAACCTCTTTATTAAAAATATTTGGAAAAGTTAGGTTTGTTTTTTTTTTAAATAGACTCATATGTGTTTTAATACACAAATAATGAAACATAAAAATAAGAACATAATATCAACGTCGAACAAGAAAAAAGTAGCAATTTGTATTGTATTAACTGAAACCTAGTAAAGTATACATATAACTTTCATTGATAACACGCTTTGAAATCGTGTACAAGTCTCAATAATTTATATGCGCTAATCCTTATTTGCTTGGAGATGGTTATAATATAAAGATTTCTAAGAATGTAAGAGTTTCTGATATATCCGGGAATTTTGAATATGTCAGGTATGTCAGGTTAGAATCTATAAGGTTATGTTCTTAAACGTGTCAATATTTCAATATCAAAGGTGGATTTACCTGCTTTACTAAAAGCGACGCAACCAAACATCAAAGATGTACTGATGACTTACTTACAGATCAAGATTCTACTTTCTCGGTATAGCCTATTACTTTTGAGGCGAAATGATGACGTCATAAATGTATAAATATCATCCTGCACATATTACTATATGTCCATATTCTATATACATATATCTATTTTTTATATTTCATTTCTATATTAATTATAAAAAAATTAATAATTATGATTTTAAATCT
>NW_024033806.1:0-7044 GCF_002237135.1 Teleopsis dalmanni | reverse complement strand
ATACGAGTATATTAGATATAATATATTTTATATTAAATCACACTTGTGTTTTAGTAAAAATAATTTATAATTAAGTAGATTAAGCATTATTTGCCAATTATTAGCCATAGTCCGTTTAAATTCATTCCAAAACATATCCAGCTCGTAATTGCCTCAATGCCGTTTCACTTAGTACATTACGAATTAAATGTGATTCCGCTAGGCTAATGATGTTCCGGAGGTGTTCCAACATTTGTACATTTTTTGAATATTTCTCCGAAATATATTTATGCCGATACTAAATCTTTGCTTTATTGATTTTATTATTAATGCGTGATCGCCGGCAAGATTCAGCACGCTGAGGTCGCAGGTCGCAACTGTTCCTCACGACTATGTGGTTCTTCAGAACCTGAGGTGGTGTTGGTGGTTAGTCCACATTTGTACATTTTTTGAATATTTCTCCGAAATATATTTATGCCGATACTAAATCTTTGCTTTATTGATTTTATTATTAATGCGTGATCGCCGGCAATATTCAGCACGCTGAGGTCGCAGGTCGCAACTGTTCCTCACGACTAAGTGGTTCTTCTGAACCTGAGGTGGTGTTGGTGGTTAGTCCACGACGTTCGACAATAATTGGATGTTCGACCAACATCTGCTGAACGTAACGTTCCTCTTCTTTCGGGTCTCTTATTCTGCAACTATTTTGTTTATTTCTTGTGGAATTATAATAATTGACTAACGTTTCCTACTCCTAAAAATCTGAAGTTCATGTAACTGGATTAAAGGAAAAACCTACCGACTTTATGTTTTTTCTTTGTACTCATAATTTATATTTCAAAATATATAAAATGAATACGAGTATATCAGATATAATATATTTTATATTAAATCACACTTGTGTTTTAGTAAAAATAATTTATAATTAATTAGATTAAGCATTATTTGCATATTATTAGCCATTGTCCGTTTAAATTCACTCCAAATCATATCCAGCTCGTAATTGCCTCTATGCCGCTTCACTTAGTACGTTACGAATTAAATGTGATTCCGCTAGGCTAATGATGTTCCGGAGGTGTTCCAACATTTGTACATTTTTTTGAATATTTCTCCGAAATATATTTATGCCGATACTAAATCTTTGCTTTATTGATTTTATTATTAATGCGTGATCGCCGGCAAGATTCAGCACGCTGAGGTCGCAGGTCGCAATTGTTCCTCACGACTAAGTGGTTCTTCTGAACCTGAGGTGGTGTTGGTGGTTAGTCCACGACGTTCGACAATAATTGGATGTTCGACCAACATCTGCTGAACGTAACGTTCCTCTTCTTTCGGGTCTCTTATTCTGCAACTATTTTGTTTATTTCTTGTGGAATTATAATAATTGACTAACGTTTCCTACTCCTAAAATTCTGAAGTTCATGTAACTGGATTAAAGGAAAAACCTACCGACTTTATGTTTTTTCTTTGTACTCATAATTTATATTTCAAAATATATAAAATTAATACGAGTATATCAGATATAATATATTTTACATTAAATCACACTTGTGGTTTAGTAAAAATAATTTATAATTAATTAGCTTAAGCATTATTTGCATATTATTAGCCATTGTCCGTTTAAATTCATTCCAAAACATATCCAGCTCGTAATTGCCTCTATGCCGTTTCACTTAGTACATTACGAATTAAATGTGATTCCGCTAGGCTAATGATGTACCGGAGGTGTTCCAACATTTGTACATTTTTTGAATATTTCTCCGAAATATATTTATGCCGATACTAAATCTTTGCTTTATTGATTTTATTATGAATGCGTGATCGCCGGCAAGATTCAGCACGCTGAGGTCGCAGGTCGCAACTGTTTCTCACGACTAAGTGGTTCTTCTGAACCTGAGGTGACGTTGGTGGTTAGTCCACGACGTTCGACAATAATTGGATTTTCGACCAACATCTGCTGAACGTAACGTTCCTCTGCTTTCGGGTCTCTTATTCTGCAACTATTTTGTTTATTTCTTGTGTAATTATAATAATTGACTAACGTTTCCTACTCCTAAAAATCTGAAGTTCATGTAACTGGATTAAAGGAAAAACCTACCGACTTTATGTTTTTTCTTTGTACTCATAATTTATATTTCAAAATATATAAAATTAATACGAGTATATCAGATATTATATATTTTATATTAAATCACACTTGTGTTTTAGTAAAAATAATTTATAATTAATTAGATTAAGCATTATTTGCATATTATTAGCCATTGTCCGTTTAAATTCATTCCAAAACATATCCAGCTCGTAATTGCCTCAATGCCGTTTCACTTAGTACATTACGAATTAAATGTGATTCCGCTAGGCTAATGATGTTCCGGAGGTGTTCCAACATTTGTACATTTTTTGAATATTTCTCCGAAATATATTTATGCCGATACTAAATCTTTGCTTTATTGATTTTATTATTAATGCGTGATCGCCGGCAAGATTCAGCATGCTGAGGTCGCAACTGTTCCTCACGACTAAGTGGTTCTTCTGAACCTGAGGTGGCGTTGGTGGTTAGTCCACGACGTTCGACAATAATTGGATTTTCGACCAACATCTGCTGAACGTAACGTTCCTCTTCTTTCGGGTCTCTTATTCTGCAACTATTTTGTTTATTTCTTGTGGAATTATAATAATTGACTAACGTTTCCTACTCCTAAAAATCTGAAGTTCATGTAACTGGATTAAAGGAAAAACCTACCGACTTTATGTTTTTTCTTTGTACTCATAATTTATATTTCAAAATATATAAAATGAATACGAGTATATTAGATATAATATATTTTAATATTAAATCACACTTGTGTTTTAGTAAAAATAATTTATAATTAATTAGATTAAGCATTATTTGCATATTATTAGCCATTGTCCGTTTAAATTCACTCCAAATCATATCCAGCTCGTAATTGCCTCTATGCCGTTTCACTTAGTACATTACGAATTAAATGTGATTCCGCTAGGCTAATGATGTACCGGAGGTGTTCCAACATTTGTACATTTTTTGAATATTTCTCCGAAATATATTTATGCCGATACTAAATCTTTGCTTTATTGATTTTATTATTAATGCGTGATCGCCGGCAAGATTCAGCACGCTGAGGTCGCAGGTCGCAATTGTTCCTCACGACTAAGTGGTTCTTCTGAACCTGAGGTGGTGTTGGTGGTTAGTACACGACGTTTGACAATAATTGGATGTTCGACCAACATCTGCTGAACGTAACGTTCCTCTTCTTTCGGGTCTCTTATTCTGCAACTATTTTGTTTATTTCTTGTGGAATTATAATAATTGACTAACGTTTCCTACTCCTAAAAATCTGAAGTTCATGTAACTGGATTAAAGGAAAAACCTACCGACTTTATGTTTTTTCTTTGTACTCATAATTTATATTTCAAAATATATAAAATTAATACGATGTTCCGGAGGTGTTCCAACATTTGTACATTTTTTGAATATTTCTCCGAAATATATTTATGCCGATACTAAATCTTTGCTTTATTGATTTTAATATTAATGCGTGATCGCCGGCAAGATTCAGCACGCTGAGGTCGCAGGTCGCAACTGTTCCTCACGACTAAGTGGTTCTTCTGAAACTGAGGTGGTGTTGGTGGTTAGTCCACGACGTTCGACAATAATTGGATTTTCGACCAACATCTGCTGAACGTAACGTTCCTCTTCTTTCGGGTCTCTTATTCTGCAACTATTTTGTTTATTTCTTGTGGAATTATAATAATTGACTAACGTTTCCTACTCCTAAAAATCTGAAGTTCATGTAACTGGATTAAAGGAAAAACCTACCGACTTTATGTTTTTTCTTTGTACTCATAATTTATATTTCAAAATATATAAAATTAATACGATGTTCCGGAGGTGTTCCAACATTTGTACATTTTTTGAATATTTCTCCGAAATATATTCATGCCGATACTAAATCTTTGCTTTATTGATTTTATTATTAATGCGTGATCGCCGGCAAGATTCAGCACACTGAGGTCCCAGGTCGCAACTGTTCCTCACGACTAAGTAGTTCTTCTGAACCTGAGGTGGTGTTGGTGGTTAGTCCACGACGTTCGACAATAATTGGATTTTCGACCAACATCTGCTGAACGTAACGTTCCTCTTCTTTCGGGTCTCTTATTCTGCAACTATTTTGTTTATTTCTTGTGGAATTATAATAATTGACTAACGTTTCCTACTCCTAAAAATCTGAAGTTCATGTAACTGGATTAAAGGAAAAACCTACCGACTTTATGTTTTTTCTTTGTACTCATAAAGTATATTTCAAAATATATAAAATGAATACGAGTATATTAGATATAATATATTTTATATTAAATCACACTTGTGTTTTAGTAAAAATAATTTATAATTAATTAGATTAAGCATTATTTGCATATTATTAGCCATTGTCCGTTTAAATTCACTCCAAATCATATCCAGCTCGTAATTGCCTCTATGCCGCTTCACTTAGTACGTTACGAATTAAATGTGATTCCGCTAGGCTAATGATGTTCCGGAGGTGTTCCAACATTTGTACATTTTTTTGAATATTTCTCCGAAATATATTTATGCCGATACTAAATCTTTGCTTTATTGATTTTATTATTAATGCGTGATCGCCGGCAAGATTCAGCACGCTGAGGTCGCAGGTCGCAATTGTTCCTCACGACTAAGTGGTTCTTCTGAACCTGAGGTGGTGTTGGTGGTTAGTCCACGACGTTCGACAATAATTGGATGTTCGACCAACATCTGCTGAACGTAACGTTCCTCTTCTTTCGGGTCTCTTATTCTGCAACTATTTTGTTTATTTCTTGTGGAATTATAATAATTGACTAACGTTTCCTACTCCTAAAATTCTGAAGTTCATGTAACTGGATTAAAGGAAAAACCTACCGACTTTATGTTTTTTCTTTGTACTCATAATTTATATTTCAAAATATATAAAATTAATACGAGTATATCAGATATAATATATTTTACATTAAATCACACTTGTGGTTTAGTAAAAATAATTTATAATTAATTAGCTTAAGCATTATTTGCATATTATTAGCCATTGTCCGTTTAAATTCATTCCAAAACATATCCAGCTCGTAATTGCCTCTATGCCGTTTCACTTAGTACATTACGAATTAAATGTGATTCCGCTAGGCTAATGATGTACCGGAGGTGTTCCAACATTTGTACATTTTTTGAATATTTCTCCGAAATATATTTATGCCGATACTAAATCTTTGCTTTATTGATTTTATTATTAATGCGTGATCGCCGGCAAGATTCAGCATGCTGAGGTCGCAACTGTTCCTCACGACTAAGTGGTTCTTCTGAACCTGAGGTGGTGTTGGTGGTTAGTCCACGACGTTCGACAATAATTGGATTTTCGACCAACATCTGCTGAACGTAACGTTCCTCTGCTTTCGGGTCTCTTATTCTGCAACTATTTTGTTTATTTCTTGTGTAATTATAATAATTGACTAACGTTTCCTACTCCTAAAAATCTGAAGTTCATGTAACTGGATTAAAGGAAAAACCTACCGACTTTATGTTTTTTCTTTGTACTCATAATTTATATTTCAAAATATATAAAATGAATACGAGTATATTAGATATAATATATTTTATATTAAATCACACTTGTGTTTTAGTAAAAATAATTTATAATTAATTAGATTAAGCATTATTTGCATATTATTAGCCATTGTCTGTCTAAATTCACTCCAAACCATATCCAACTCGTAATTGCCTCAATGCCGTTTACTTAGTTCAATGTGATTCCGCTTGGCTAATGATGTTCCGGAGGTGTTCCAACATTTGTACATTTTTTGAATATTTCTCCGAAATATATTTATGCCGATACTAAATCTTTGCTTTATTGATTTTAATATTAATGCGTGATCGCCGGCAAGATTCAGCACGCTGAGGTCGCAGGTCGCAACTGTTCCTCACGACTAAGTGGTTCTTCTGAAACTGAGGTGGTGTTGGTGGTTAGTCCACGACGTTCGACAATAATTGGATTTTCGACCAACATCTGCTGAACGTAACGTTCCTCTTCTTTCGGGTCTCTTATTCTGCAACTATTTTGTTTATTTCTTGTGGAATTATAATAATTGACTAACGTTTCCTACTCCTAAAAATCTGAAGTTCATGTAACTGGATTAAAGGAAAAACCTACCGACTTTATGTTTTTTCTTTGTACTCATAATTTATATATCAAAATATATAAAATTAATACGAGTATATCAGATATAATATATTTTATATTAAATCACACTTGTGGTTTAGTAAAAATAATTTATAATTAATTAGCTTAAGCATTATTTGCATATTATTAGCCATTGTCCGTTTAAATTCATTCCAAAACATATCCAGCTCGTAATTGCCTCTATGCCGTTTCACTTAGTACATTACGAATTAAATGTGATTCCGCATGTCTTATGATGTTCCGGAGGTGTTCCAACATTTGTACATTTTTTGAATATTTCTCCGAAATATATTTATGCCGATACTAAATCTTTGCTTTATTGATTTTATTATTAATGCGTGATCGCCGGCAATATTCAGCACGCTGAGGTCGCAGGTCGCAACTGTTCCTCACGACTAAGTGGTTCTTCTGAACCTGAGGTGGTGTTGGTGGTTAGTCCACGACGTTCGACAATAATTGGATGTTCGACCAACATCTGCTGAACGTAACGTTCCTCTTCTTTCGGGTCTCTTATTCTGCAACTATTTTGTTTATTTCTTGTGGAATTATAATAATTGACTAACGTTTCCTACTCCTAAAATTCTGAAGTTCATGTAACTGGATTAAAGGAAAAACCTACCGACTTTATGTTTTTTCTTTGTACTCATAATTTATATTTCAAAATATATAAAATGAATACGAGTATATTAGATATAATATATTTTATATTAAATCACACTTGTGTTTTAGTAAAAATAATTTATAATTAATTAGATTAAGCATTATTTGCATATTATTAGCCATTGTCCGTTTAAATTCATTCCAAAACATATCCAGCTCGTAATTG
>NW_024033805.1:0-7044 GCF_002237135.1 Teleopsis dalmanni | reverse complement strand
GAGAGGTGCTCGTGTCGGTTAAATTTAATATTGTATAAAAAAATATTCACTTGATCAAATTTGACACTCAATTTAACATAAAATTCACACATTTTCTTTATGGATTTGTTTTATTGATTTAAATTTCATAATAATAAATAATCTAATAAGGGCCCTCGTAAAGTTGTTCTAAGGGTGTCGGAACGCGATCGATGCGTAGGAATACATACTTGCTCTCTGACAGCTCGCTGGGTACTAAGACTGGTTGTTGACCGTGTCGCAGTCCAGGTTGAGTTCGTACATTACCTAAGTTTCTGCACAGTAACTTTACGAAGTCTGTTTCGCTTGGTTTGATTTTGACTTCTGTCAGCAACTGTACCGGGACTCTGAGAGGGTTGCCGTACTACAACAACAATGGGCTTGGCTGCTTCAGTTGACACTGTGTCTTGAAGTCCACTTAAAGCATGCTACCGAATATCATCAATTTTTTGCTGAAATAAAATATGCCGAGCAATGACTCGTGAAGCGTGATGACATTTTAAATAGCAAATATTCTCAATCGGATTTTGGTCTTGATCAAGGTGAAGCTTTATTACGTGGTATGCAGGATTTACGTGAAGAATTGAATGCTTTTAGTGAAACTGTTGCTAATTTGACCCATCGGGCTCAAACAATTGTTCCAATATATAAAAGACGACAACCGGTAAATAATCAATGCTCTGTACAAGCAATATGTGCTTATAAGCAGCAAGGTCAACTACAAATTGAAAAGGGAGAAACTTGTATCTTGCTCGATAACTCTAGTTGAGTTAAATGGAGAATTCGTAATTCAATAGGACAAGAGGGTTCAATTCCTAGTGCTTGCTTATTAATGCCTCCTCCTGACCAAGAGGCAATTGATGCTGCTGAACGACTTAAACGGTTATTCGATCGTTTTGTGAGCTTATGGCAAAAAAAACATTTACGTCTACGTCAAAATATGATTTTTGCTACAATTCGTGTTGTCAAAGGATGGGACTTTGACCAATTTCTTGCAATGGGTCCAGAACAGCGTACAGCGATACGGCATGCACTCAATGATGACGCAGATAAACTTTTAAGTGAGGGTGATCCAAATGATCCACAATTAAGACGTTTACGCCGTGAAATGGATGAAGTAAATCGTTTATTTGACGAATTTGAAAAACGCGCTAGAGCTGAAGGTAAATTAATTTAATTAAATTAGTTTATTTTTATTTTTTTCGTAGGCGGGGTATATTCACCAATTATAAAAACATTTTATCAAATAACTGTCATACGAACTTAATTTCAATTAAATTTAAGTGTAAATTTTTTACTTGATGTTAGATTGAATACATAAATTTGTTTAGTACGAAAATAGTATTCTCTTCAATAGTGTCTTATTAAAACTATTTCTGTATCGTTTGTGATGAAGAAATTATTTGCCAGCCGTAGAACTCGTGGTACTAAATAAATAATTTTAGCTTAAATTTAATTTTACAGATTTAAAACGTATTCAAATATTTTATTATACTTTTTAGAGGAAAGCAAACAAGTTAGCCGAATCTTCACAGAAGAATGCATTGCAATCAAAGGAAAACTTGAGGACATATTAATCTCAATTCTCGCTTTGGAAATTTACTTTGCTTCATTTCAAGAAGCGCCAAACGAAAATGGATGTGTGTATGCGAGAGTTGTCTGACTACGAGAGAAGGAACAGAGAAAGAGAAAGGGCGAAAAACAATATATTCGCTAATAAATTAATTTATAAAAAATTTGTAATTTATATTACAAATTTTTTTTTAAACAATTATAATAAACTAAATATATATAAGCTTATAATATATATTTGCCCCTTAACAAATATATAACAAAAAATATTTTATGCAAATAAATTTTGCGCGGCAGTTTTTTGCACTTGTCATTTTACTCTTATTCGTATGTGAATTTGATCAAAAATCACTTGCTCTGCTCTCTCACTGCAAGCAAACGGTTCAGTTTCTGTTATTCCTTCTTTCTCTATTTAACAACTTTTTTATATAGTTTTTCGATTTTCGTTTTTGCTGTTGTTTGTTTGCACAGAATAGAACATAAATATTTTAGGCGGCCACCGTCTTGGAAGTCAAGTTATTTGTTTTTGAGGCCGTGCACTACACACTACACACATATGGTGTGTTTGTTAGTTTGTTTAATTTGTTGTGCAAGCGATGTTTGCAAATTTTCTTTTTATCTTCCCTTTCTGTTAGCAGAAGTAGCCAATTTCCTCAAAGAATTACTATTTTGAATCTTAAATTATTATTTGTTAATTTCAGAGCTACCTCAAACAAAATAAATCAAAACTTATATGCTTTGTTAACTAAAAGCCTGCAGTAAATTATTGAAATCCAATGCATTTAAAAATGTACGCATGTACATGTAAATGAACTGCATGTAAAACAAAATTTTTGAACGTGCAGCCAAAAATTGCGACATCAGAAGCACATTAGCCTATACGATATCTAGATATACTATAAAATATTATTATATATTTACATAGCTTCCTTAGCAAAAAAAAAAAAAAATTGATTTTAGAATGACTTTAAAAACTTTATCTAAAGTACATACATATATATTTGATGCATGAATCAAACCTTTTTAGTGGTTCATTGAATTCTTTTTTTATAATAAAATTATTTGCGAATTAATTTAAGGATTAAGTTTGCAGAAAAAAAGATTTTTTTTTTCTTAATAAATTAATAATAGTAAATAATTACACAAATTTACCGGCTAAAAAATTCTTTTATGAGTTCATTTAATTTTTATTTCGACGAAATTCATCGGAATACTCTAGAAATTCATTTAAATCAGTGTCAAAAATGTCTTTAAAATAATTATTTTCTATATATGAAAGTTATTTTCTATGTAAATTGCTATAATTTTTAATTTTATTAAATTATTACATTAGTTTTGCTGATATAATTAATATATAATATATTTTTGAGTTAATTGAATTTTATTAAGTAAAAATTCATTTTCCTGCTTTGCGGGTTTTACTATTTACGTATATTAATAAACTGCAATTAAAAATGATTTAATTCATAAAATTGTAAAAAAATTTAAAAAAAATTATTTAAATAATTTAAATAATTTAAATAATTTAAATAATTTAAATAATTTATATTTATACATGTTATATAAAATTTAAATATTTAAAAAAACTAATAAGCCGAAAAATATATCAATTAAAGTGCATTTCCACAATCCACATTCATTGTGCAGTTTTATAAACTGTAAAACTTCTGCATAACATTTTATTTGTTATTCGAAAGAGAAGGAACGCATATAAATCATACAGTTACTATACTAAACAATTGGTGAGAAGAGCATTGTGGATTGTATTGCATACAAGTCTGCTAATACAATCCAAACAAACTGATTTATATACACGACTTCTCAGTGTTTCAGTTTTATTACGTTTACAGCGTTTGAACAATACGGTCGCGATCTGTAGTGTACGGAAAAATTTTCAGCGAAAATTGAAAATTGTGTGTGAATATTTAAAAATAAATAGTTAAAACATAAATAAATTTGAGTTTATTTAACAATAATTATTGTTTTTATATTCCAAAATAAAATTAAAATTTTGTGATTTTATTATATATAACAATTTGCCGCTAATAAAACTTGCAGCTGACAAACTCTTTTTTCGGTATGTTCAGTGTATAAAACTGCTAGAAACGTACAGAAAATAACAAAATTCATACAATTAAAGTTTGTTTCTATAACATTCGAACATTAAAAGTAATATTTGGAGTATAAATATACAAGTTTAATTTGTTTATTAATAAATAAAAATTAATATTAAAATTTTCATTTATATATTTTTCGAATGTGAGAATGCAAGTTAAACAGCAATTTTTTTTTTATTTTCTCATACATGCTTCTGCTGCATGTATGTACATATGTATGTACATATTCTTGCGCATATGTGCCAGTGAGACAAAAAAGTGACCATACAATTTGTGAAATTTGTTTAAAGGCATAAAGCCAAAAACATATGAAAAATAATATTGTTGTATTAAGAAAAAGCAAAAAATATAAAAAATAAAAGCAAGTAAAGGAGAAACAAGTAAACATCTGCTACAAATTTTGCCTGGTTGATTCCATGTCGTCATCGTCGTTAAAGTGTTTAACAAGACGTTTCGGTAAATTTTTAACTTTCCTAAGTTTATTAAAAACAGAATTTAAAAAAAATTTAATAAATAAGTAAATGCAAAAAATATTTAAAAGAAATAAACTCAAGTAAAATAGCTAAAGAAAGTTTGACGTCTTGTCTTTCGTTCGTACGTTCGATTATATATTGTCGGTTTTTCATATTGTTTTTTTATGAGGTTTTAACTGTTCCTCGCTTTTGTTGTCTTCTTCGTAAATCGTCAGCGCTATTACGTCTTCTTCGTCTCAACTTGAGTGAATTTTTGCTGAAGCTGCTGGCTGGAGCCAAATTACTTTCTGCAACTTTTAGATAAGGTACGCGTAATATAAAACAAAACTTAGTTTTGATTATTAAATATAATTTAATTTTTTGTCGTCGCTTTTAAATTTATTTTTTTTGTAGCTAATATTTTTAAATGTTTTTTTTTTGTTTTTTTTTGTCTTCTATAAATTTACTTTCCGAAACTTTACTTTTCCGTGATTTTTCTCTGTATGCATATGTATCATATATATGTGTGTTTCTACGTATGTATTTATCTTATACTGTAGAAAATATATTTTCTTGCTTAATTTTTATTCATTCTACTATTTGTTCTCTCATAAACATACACAAACATAATTTGATGGATTTCATCATAAATGCAATGTTGTCACATTTCTCAAAATACTTATATATGTGCAGAATGTTTAAAGAGCATATTACATTTAAAAAAAGTTTTTAGTTTTATTAAACCAAATCATTAACATCTATTAAAAGTTTCTTTTGTTTACATTTGCACACGTGCGTAAAAGCTTTAGTAATTATTTTTTTATTATCTATTTTGTATAACATTAGTTTTTGTTAGTGTTTTTTTTATTCTGATCACAATAAAATTTTTCATTACTATGAAAAAAAATACGAAACATACAAATTAAATAAAAACATTCTCTTAATTCAATATGTCTAAATAATAATAATTCATTAAACAGAATAATATAACAAATTTGCATGATTTGCATAAGGAATTATTTGAAAATAAAATAATAATAATTATTTGAAAATAATAATTTATTTTCTGTTGTACGAATACGAGAACGAGTACGCGTAATTACCGTACATTGTCTATAAAGTTTTGTTGTAACATTGAAAAAGTGTTGTAAATTTTTTGCATGGCTATTTACTGTTATTCACGATTTAAAAAATTTTTGTTGCATTTACCATATTGAGTGGTGCTCGTGTCGGTTATCTTCATTTCTTGAACTTCGGATTTATTACTACATTTTTGGTTTATCATAACCAAACGTAACTGTAAATAAAGAAATTTAACATGAATCGGACTAGAAGAAAAATTGAACGCCCAAAGAATCCCTACTCAACCGCTAATATATTTTCGAGATGGAGTTTCTGGTGGATGAAAAAAATATTTCATAAGGGTTTGCAAGGACCACTTGAAGAGGAAGACTTATATCAGCACCGTAAAGACTTAGATAGTGAACGAGTAACTACAAAGTTTTCGTAAAAACAAGACTGTGCAATAATCCGTTCGCGTAGTTTAACTGCTGTGTATTTTATTTTAGAAGATTTAGTGTTTCCAGCAGAGATCGTAGGCAAACGTATTCGTGCCAAATTGGATGGCACCCAAATTATATATAAAGGTGCATTTGGATAAGAATCTACAAACGACCATTGAGCACAAAGTAAGTGTTAAATAACACTTATTTCATTAAATCTTTTTTTGCGCTTGTGTTTTTTGCTGTTTAAAATTAGTGGTCCAATGTTTCGTTTACGCTTCATTGCTCAAACTGAATTGTAGCTTATTCATATATTGGTAACATTCATCAAATTTAATGAGTGTAGCAATTAACTTGCAGCAATTAATTCAATATGTCTTAATAATAATAATTCATTAAACAGAATAATATAACAATTTTGCATGATTTGCATAAGGATAAGGAATTATTTGAAAATAATTTCTGTTGTACGAATACGAGAACGAGTACGCATAATTACCGTACATTGTCTATAAAGTTTTGTTGTAACATTGAAAAAATATTGTAAATTTTTTGCATTGTTATTTACTGTTATTCACGATTTAAGAAATTTTTGTTGCATTTACCATATTTGAGTGGTGCTCGTGTCGGTTATCTTCATTTCTTGAACTTCGAATTTATTACTACATTTTTGGTTTATCATAATCAAACGTAACTGTAAATAAAGAAATTTAACATCAATCGGACTAGAAGAAAAATTGAACGCCCAAAGAATCCCTACTCAACCGCTAATATATTTTCGAGATGGAGTTTCTGGTGGATGAGAAATATATTTCATAAGGGTTTGCAAGGACCACTTGAAGAGGAAGAGTTATATCAGCACCGTAAAGACTTAGATAGTGAACGAGTAACTACAAAGTTTTCGTAAAAACAAGACGGTGCAATAATCCGTTCGCGTAGTTTAACTGCTGTGTATTTTATTTTAGAAGATTTAGTGTTTTCAGCAGAGATCGTAGGCAAACGTATTCGTGCCAAATTGGATGGCACCCAAATTATATATAAAGGTGCATTTGGATAAGAATCTACAAACGACCATTGAGCACAAAGTAAGTGTTAAATAACACTTATTTCATTAAATCTTTTTTTGCACTTGTGTTTTTTGCTGTTTAAAATTAGTGGTCCAATGTTTCGTTTACGCTTCATTGCTCAAACTGAATTGTAGCTTATTCATATATTGGTAACATTCATCAAATTTAATGAGTGTAGCAATTAACTTGCAGCAATTAATTCAATATGTCTTAATAATAATAATTCATTAAACAGAATAATATAACAATTTTGCATGATTTGCATAAGGATAAGGAATTATTTGAAAATAATTTCTGTTGTACGAATACGAGAACG
>NW_024033804.1:0-7045 GCF_002237135.1 Teleopsis dalmanni | reverse complement strand
ATATATATGTTATTTTTATGATTCTTATAGTCAAAGTATTGTATATTTTCCAAATACATATGTATGTTTCATGTTTCAATGCAAATGTAATTTATTATTGTTTCTATGTAATGTATACCTTAATATTAATTACAATGTATTTATATGTATAGTTCCCCGATGATGACTATAGATTATAGTCGAAATATTGGACAATAAAAATCTTATAAAACTAAATAATAAATTTTTTTTTTTTTTTTTAAAAATATCATTATTTGATAACTGACCAATTAGCCCGTGAATTAATTATTTTTATAAAAAATTTCTTTTGGTCATTAAAACATTTAATTATTAAATATATTTATATTAACAGAAGCGGGGGACTTCACACAGAAAGCTTCTCCAATATTTAAATGAAAAGAAAACATCACAATACCGGAGAAAACGATAAAGACGCCCACCCCAGTTATGCGCGAAGGTAAGCGATTAAGTATTAACATATTTATTTCTTAGAAATTTCGTTATATATATATATTTTTTTAAATTTGTATAAGTTTTGTCAAAGAGTATATAAACATAGAGTGTGCATGTCGAACAAAATATCAGTCACAAAAATTTTGTTCTACTGGTTTTTTAACAACGGTAACAACGTTTGTTCTACAACGGTTTTAATAGCAGCTACAACAGTTCTGCTAAAAACTTGTATTGAAAATTTTACGCTCATTTTTTCAAAGAGTTGGGAATATATGTTCCCAAGTATTAAAAACAACATATATTTTTCATATATATATGTTATTTTTATGATTCTTATAGTGAAAGTATTGTATATATTCCAAATACATATATATGTTTCATGGTTCAATGTAAATGTAATTTATTATTGTTTTTATGTAATGTATACCTTAATATTAATTACAATGTATTTATATGTATAGTTCCGCGATGATGACTATAGATTATAGTCGAAATATTGGACAATAAAAATCTTATAAAACTAAATAATAAATTTTATTTTTTTTTTAAAAAAATATCATTATTTAATAACTGACCAATTAGCCCGTGAAATAATTTTTTTTAAAAAAAATTTTCTTTTGGTCATTAAAACATTTAATTATTATATATTATTTATATTACAGAAAGCGGGGGACTTACACAGGAACTTCTCCAATATTTAAATGAAAGCAAAAACATCACATACCGGAAAAACGATAAAAGACGCCCACGCCCAGTCACGCCCGAAGGTAAGCGATTAAGTATTAACATATTTATTTCTTAGAAATTTCGTTATATATGTATATTTTTTTAAATTTGTATAAGTATTGTCAAAGAGTATATAAACATAGAGTGTGCATGTCGAACAAAATATCAGTCAGAAAAATTTTGTTCTATTGGTTTTGTAACAACGGTAACAACGTTTGTTCTACAACGGTTTTAATAGCAGCTACAACAGTTCTGCTAAAAACTTGTATTGAAAATTTTACGCTCATTTTTTCAAAGAGTTGGGAATATATGTTCCCAAGTATTAAAAACAACATATATTTTTCATATATATATGTTATTTTTATGATTCTTATAGTGAAAGTATTGTATATATTCCAAATACATATGTATGTTTCATGGTTCAATGTAAATGTAATTTATTATTGTTTTTATGTAATGTATACCTTAATATTAATTACAATGTATTTATATGTATAGTTCCGCGATGATGACTATAGATTATAGTCGAAATATTGGACAATAAAAATCTTATAAAACTAAATAATAAATTTTATTTTTTTTTTTTAAAAATATCATTATTTAATAACTGACCAATTAGCCCGTGAAATAATTATTTTTAAAAAAAATTTTCTTTTGGTCATTAAAACATTTAATTATTATATATTATTTATATTACAGAAAGCGGGGGACTTACACAGGAACTTCTCCAATATTTAAATGAAAGCAAAAACATCACATACCGGAAAAACGATAAAAGACGCCCACGCCCAGTCACGCCCAGTCACGCCCGAAGGTAAGCGATTAAGTATTAACATATTTATTTCTTAGAAATTTCGTTATATATGTATATTTTTTTAAATTTGTATAAGTATTGTCAAAGAGTATATAAACATAGAGTGTGCATGTCGAACAAAATATCAGTCAGAAAAATTTTGTTCTATTGGTTTTGTAACAACGGTAACAACGTTTGTTCTACAACGGTTTTAATAGCAGCTACAACAGTTCTGCTAAAAACTTGTATTGAAAATTTTACGCTCATTTTTTCAAAGAGTTGGGAATATATGTTCCCAAGTATTAAAAACAACATATATTTTTCATATATATATGTTATTTTTATGATTCTTATAGTGAAAATATTGTATATATTCCAAATACATATATATGTTTCATGGTTCAATGTAAATGTAATTTATTATTGTTTTTATGTAATGTATACCTTAATATTAATTACAATGTATTTATATGTATAGTTCCCCGATGATGACTATAGATTATAGTCGAAATATTGGACAATAAAAATCTTATAAAACTAAATAATAAATTTTATTTTTTTTTTAAAAAAATATCATTATTTAATAACTGACCAATTAGCCCGTGAAATAATTATTTTTAAAAAAAATTTTCTTTTGGTCATTAAAACATTTAATTATTATATATTATTTATATTACAGAAAGCGGGGGACTTACACAGGAACTTCTCCAATATTTAAATGAAAGCAAAAACATCACATACCGGAAAAACGATAAAAGACGCCCACGCCCAGTCACGCCCGAAGGCAAGCGATTAAGTATTAACATATTTATTTCTTAGAAATTTCGTTATATATGTATATTTTTTTAAATTTGTATAAGATGTCAAAGAGTATATAAACATAGATGTGCTGCGAACACCAATCATCAACGAAAAATTTTGTTCTATTTGGTTTTGTAAGCAACGTAACACGTTTGTTCTACAACGGTTTTATTAGCAGCTACAACAGTTCTGCTAAACAACTTGTAATTGAAAATTTTAACGCTCATTTTTCAAAGAGTTGGGAATATATTTCCCAAGTATAAAAACAACATATATTTTTCATATATATATGTTATTTTTATGATTCTTATAGTGAAAGTATTGTATATATTCCAAATACATATATATGTTTCATGGTTCAATGTAAATGTAATTTATTATTGTTTTTATGTAATGTATACCTTAATATTAATTACAATGTATTTATATGTATAGTTCCCCGATGATGACTATAGATTATAGTCGAAATATTGGACAATAAAAATCTTATAAAACTAAATAATAAATTTTATTTTTTTTTTAAAAAAATATCATTATTTAATAACTGACCAATTAGCCCGTGAAATAATTATTTTTAAAAAAAATTTTCTTTTGGTCATTAAAACATTTAATTATTATATATTATTTATATTACAGAAAGCTGTGAACTTACAGAGGAAAATCTCGAATATTTGATAACGAGCAAAAATGTAACAATCAGAAAAAAGGACAGGAGACGTCTACATAATACAGGTAAAATTTATATTAAATTGTTGGTTAGAGAAAGGAAGCGATGTATTTTTGAGTCCTAGACTTCAGAAAATGTATAAAAATTAAAACGTTACATATACATGAATCTTTTAATATAACATTTTTATATTAATAATAATGCTCTCTTTTGTTTTGTTTTTAGAAAGAGAATGTCATGAAAGACAATCTGATCCGGAAATATTATCGGAAGGAGTGCTTGTACGGCCAGTCACGCCCGAAGGTAAGCGATTAAGTATTAACATATTTATTTCTTAGAAATTTCGTTATATATGTATACTTTTTTAAATTTGTATAAGTATTGTATATTTACTTATATAATGTTCCCTCATTTCAATTATTTTAAGAAATGTTCTTATTCTGAACATTTAAAAAATATTAATTCACTATATTTTACAACTAAATTCTGGCTGAGTTCTTCTATATTATTGTTAAAAGGAGTTGTCTTAATTGATCTTATATTAAGTGCTAACTTGAATTGTAGAGCTAACATATTTTTTATTCATTTTAGAAATGTTTTGACATTTATTATTATTTATTATTTATTATTATTATATATTATTTATATTACAGAAAGCGGGGAACTTACACAGGAACTTCTCCAATATTTAAATGCCAGCAAAAACATCACATACCGGAAAAACGATAAAAGACGCCCACGCCCAGTTATGCGCGAAGGTAAGCGATTAAGTATTAACATATTTATTTCTTAGAAATTTCGTTATATATGTATATTTTTTTAAATTTGTATAAGTATTGTCAAAGAGTATATAAACATAGAGTGTGCATGTCGAACAAAATATCAGTCAGAAAAATTTTGTTCTATTGGTTTTGTAACAACGGTAACAACGTTTGTTCTACAACGGTTTTAATAGCAGCTACAACAGTTCTGCTAAAAACTTGTATTGAAAATTTTACGCTCATTTTTTCAAAGAGTTGGGAATATATGTTCCCAAGTATTAAAAACAACATATATTTTTCATATATATATGTTATTTTTATGATTCTTATAGTGAAAGTATTGTATATATTCCAAATACATATATATGTTTCATGGTTCAATGTAAATGTAATTTATTATTGTTTTTATGTAATGTATACCTTAATATTAATTACAATGTATTTATATGTATAGTTCCCCGATGATGACTATAGATTATAGTCGAAATATTGGACAATAAAAATCTTATAAAACTAAATAATAAATTTTATTTTTTTTTTAAAAAAATATCATTATTTAATAACTGACCAATTAGCCCGTGAAATAATTATTTTTAAAAAAAATTTTCTTTTGGTCATTAAAACATTTAATTATTATATATTATTTATATTACAGAAAGCGGGGGACTTACACAGGAACTTCTCCAATATTTAAATGAAAGCAAAAACATCACATACCGGAAAAACGATAAAAGACGCCCACGCCCAGTCACGCCCGAAGGTAAGCGATTAAGTATTAACATATTTATTTCTTAGAAATTTCGTTATATATATATATTTTTTTAAATTTGTATAAGTATTGTCAAAGAGTATATAAACATAGAGTGTGCATGTCGAACAAAATATCAGTCAGAAAAATTTTGTTCTACTGGTTTTGTAACAACGGTAACAACGTTTGTTCTACAACGGTTTTAATAGCAGCTACAACAGTTCTGCTAAAAACTTGTGTTGCAAGTTTTACTCTCATTTTTTCAAAGAGTTGGGAATATATGTTCCCAAGTATTAAAAACAACATATATTTTTCATATATATATGTTATTTTTATGATTCTTATAGTGAAAGTATTGTATATATTCCAAATACATATATATGTTTCATGGTTCAATGTAAATGTAATTTATTATTGTTTTTATGTAATGTATACCTTAATATTAATTACAATGTATTTATATGTATAGTTCCCCGATGATGACTATAGATTATAGTCGAAATATTGGACAATAAAAATCTTATAAAACTAAATAATAAATTTTATTTTTTTTTTAAAAAAATATCATTATTTAATAACTGACCAATTAGCCCGTGAAATAATTATTTTTAAAAAAAATTTTCTTTTGGTCATTAAAACATTTAATTATTATATATTATTTATATTACAGAAAGCTGTGAACTTACAGAGGAAAATCTCGAATATTTGATAACGAGCAAAAATGTAACAATCAGAAAAAAGGACAGGAGACGTCTACATAATACAGGTAAAATTTATATTAAATTGTTGGTTAGAGAAAGGAAGCGATGTATTTTTGAGTCCTAGACTTCAGAAAATGTATAAAAATTAAAACGTTACATATACATGAATCTTTTAATATAACATTTTTATATTAATAATAATGCTCTCTTTTGTTTTGTTTTTAGAAAGAGAATGTCATGAAAGACAATCTGATCCGGAAATATTATCGGAAGGAGTGCTTGTACGGCCAGTCACGCCCGAAGGTAAGCGATTAAGTATTAACATATTTATTTCTTAGAAATTTCGTTATATATGTATACTTTTTTAAATTTGTATAAGTATTGTATATTTACTTATATAATGTTCCCTCATTTCAATTATTTTAAGAAATGTTCTTATTCTGAACATTTAAAAAATATTAATTCACTATATTTTACAACTAAATTCTGGCTGAGTTCTTCTATATTATTGTTAAAAGGAGTTGTCTTAATTGATCTTATATTAAGTGCTAACTTGAATTGTAGAGCTAACATATTTTTTATTCATTTTAGAAATGTTTTGACATTTATTATTATTTATTATTTATTATTATTATATATTATTTATATTACAGAAAGCGGGGAACTTACACAGGAACTTCTCCAATATTTAAATGCCAGCAAAAACATCACATACCGGAAAAACGATAAAAGACGCCCACGCCCAGTCACGCCCGAAGGTAAGCGATTAAGTATTAACATATTTATTTCTTAGAAATTTCGTTATATATGTATATTTTTTTAAATTTGTATAAGTATTGTCAAAGAGTATATAAACATAGAGTGTGCATGTCGAACAAAATATCAGTCAGAAAAATTTTGTTCTATTGGTTTTGTAACAACGGTAACAACGTTTGTTCTACAACGGTTTTAATAGCAGCTACAACAGTCCTGCTAAAAACTTGTATTGAAAATTTTACGCTCATTTTTTCAAAGAGTTGGGAATATATGTTTCCAAGTATTAAAAACAACATATATTTTTCATATATATATGTTATTTTTATGATTCTTATAGTGAAAGTATTGTATATATTCCAAATACATATATATGTTTTATGGTTCAATGTAAATGTAATTTATTATTGTTTTTATGTAATGTATACCTTAATATTAATTACAATGTATTTATATGTATAGTTCCCCGATGATGACTATAGATTATAGTCGAAATATTGGACAATAAAAATCTTATAAAACTAAATAATAAATTTTTTTTTAAAAAATATCATTATTTAATAACTGACCAATTAGCCCTTGAATTAATTATTTTTAAAAAAATTTCTTTTGGTCATTAAAACATTTAATTATTATAAATAT
>NW_024033803.1:0-7045 GCF_002237135.1 Teleopsis dalmanni | reverse complement strand
TACAATTTATCAAAAAGAGTTTTAAATTTTTTTAAATTTATGTAATAACACATTTACTAATGTAATCCGTTTATCTTACTTGAAAATAATTTTTACATATAAAATTACAATTTATACGTACTCGCAATTTATCAATAAGAGTTTTAAATTTTATATATTAACACATTTACTAGTTTAATCAGTTTGTCTTTCTTAAAACAATCTTTTCGTGCAAAATTTTAATTTATGCGTACTCACAATTCATCAACAAGAGTTTTAAAAATTCAATTTCGATTGTTACAACTCTACTGGTTCAAATAATTTAATTTTTAATTTTTAAATAATTCTTTTGTTTATAGATACGATTTTACACTATTTCTGAGACTATTTAATTGTTTTTGATAATATCACCGCCGTCTTAGTTAAATAAATTCCGCTGCTGCTAACGCCAGGAGTTTTCCTTTTCACGACCGCACATAACCAGACAAGAGCCCTTCTTCCAAGTGTACGCAACTTTTATACCGTCAACGATCAACGGTGCCAGCTGTTGGTACGTTAAAGTTCAACGACCGTTGATCGAAGCTCGTGAACTGATCCCTCTGCAATGCACCAGCGAAAGTCTAGCTTTAGGGCGAATTCTACTTTTCCCTCTCATGTGGAAGCTGGAACTTGTTCTTTCTTTAAGCTTCGCCCTAGTTCTACACCTTTTCCACAAAAGCTTTCTTCGTTTGACAGCTCGTGTTGTTTTGTTTTGATTTTGTTCTATTTTTACAATGTGGTTTCTTTTTAAAGATAAATTACAATTAAATCAAATAATTATAATTATAAATAATATATTTATCAATCTAAATAAAAGAATAGTGTGTGGTCTATGGTAAAATATGACTACCACTTCCAGTGTTGGAGTTCTGTTGTTGCGGGGTGGCCCGTTGTGTTTTTGGTGTGGCGTGTATCGCGGGAGGCTGCGGTGAGTTGGTTAAGTTAATGTGCTTATCCGTACTTAACAAATTTTATTTATTGCAGGAACCGTCGATTATATATATTCAAGTGAGTGTTTCTTTTATTGTGTAGGCAACTATACCCACGATGTTGTAACGATCAAATTTTTGGTTGACAAAATTTTGGCCGTTACACTCCCTCCTTTCTTTCGGGAAACGTGATTTTGCCCTGAACCATTACCTGCCAGCGTGATTTCTGTGACGTTGTTTTGGACTCTTATATATTTTATAGAAGTCGTGTTGCTCTTTGATGTGGTGATCGTCTTGTTCAAATACACTTCGATGTTTCACTTGTTGCTGTCGACTTTGAATACTAGGTGGATTTTGCGATGCGTGATACTCGTAACATACTCCTACTTGTTTTAGAAGACGGATTGTTTTTTCCTTTTGCTGTGGTAGTTGTGTTAATGGTAATGATTGGGTAAGACTAAGTATTTCATCATATATTTGACCTTTTGTCGAATTCGTTTTGATAATTTTATCCTTTTGCTTCCATGGTAATAGCGAAGTCTTTGACGGTGCTTGTTCTTGCGAGATGTTAAACACTTCTTGTACTGCGTGCTCTGGGGTATCTAGTAGCTGTTTTCCATCTGGACCTGGCGTTACATTGATAGGGCTAGCACTTCGGTGTCGTTGTACTTCTTCCATGCTACTAGGTCCTGAATCTTGTTGTTGTGCCACGTGCTCATGTATATCTTGCTGTTGACCAAATTCTGCTGGCATTTCGTTGAATTTAGGATTTGGTTGTCGTGGTATTTCTGGTATTTGCTTTTTGATATGTTTTAGATCTTGATGCTGTGCTGCTTGTTCTTGTGTAGCTTGATGTTGTTTTACATCAGGTGCTACCATGATGGGACTTGGATCTCGGTGTCGTTGCGCCCTTTGTACACTATTAGGTCTCGGATCTTGTTGCTGCGTTACTTGCTTCATTTGAACTTGTAATATTTCCTGTTTTTGTATGACTCGTGGTTGACAATACTCTGCTGACATTTCTTTGACTTTAGGACTTTGTTCTTGTTGTACTTCTGGTACTTGCACTTTGATAGGTCTCGAATGATGCTCTTGTTGCATTTGTTTCAATTGAACTTGCAATGTTTCTTGATTTCGTATTACTCGCTGGTTATTAAACTCTGTTGACATTTCTTTGACTTTAGGACTTTGTTCTTGTTGTATTTCTGGTATTTGCAGCCTGATTGAACTCGGATCTTGCTCTTGTTGCATTTGTTTCAATTGGACTTGTAATGGTTCTTGCTCTTGTGGAACTCGCTGTTGCTTAATTATTTTTGGATTTTCTGGGATTAGTTTGCGATCTTGCGGTGATACATGATGTTGTTCCGCGTCATTTCGATGTCGCACGCTTTGTGTTGATATGCTTGCTGCAGTAGTTGAAGTAAAAATTCTAGACGTTTCTGCAGGTGTTTGCTTGGCGATTGGCTGGTGTTGCTGCTGGCTGCGGAAAGGTGACTTGGAGACTGGACTATGAATGATTTTATCACATTTCGGTGTATTGGCTATGCGTCTCATGGTCTTCTGTATTATCAGCGGTCGTGCACATTCCACAGCTACGCGCCCGAAGATTACCTCGCTATCTCGTGCTCGACTTACTTCATTCTGCTCTTCGCGTAGTTTTTCGAAGTCCTCAGCTAGTGCTATTAATTCCTTTAGACAAGTGAAATTCCGACGTTTGATGTATACTTGGTACTCTGTGCTCATGTTGCGATATACTCGTTCTAATTGTGACTCTTGATTTAAACCTGCGTGTCGCATTAGTTTTTGTAGTTCCAAAAGATACATTTTAAACGTCTCTCCTGGTTTCTGCAATCGATTTCTCAGTTCGTCCTCCAATCGCTCGAAATATTGATGTGGCAGAAAGAATTTCAGAAAATCTCTCTTGAACGCTTCCCAGTGATTCCAGTGTTTCTTATTGTATCTAAACCACACCAAACCTTGTCCATCTAGTAACAGGGGCATTGTCCGAGGCAACATGTTCGTTGATATGGCATACAGATCCGCTAATTCTTCCAGTCGCTCGATAAACGTCAATGGATCGCTGTTGTCATCATACCGGATCGCCCATTTTCTGACCTGGTCGATGACGCTTGCCTGTGTGTTCCTTTGAGGAAGATACGAGTGTACATCATATTGTGGATGTGTATATAATTGCCTTGCCGTTGTGTCGCTGATCATGCTATGTCGCTCTGATGTTTCACTATATTCTCTGTCGTGTGTATATTCCATGTTGCTTTCCCTGTGTTACGAAGTTTGTTATTTACCGCCGCAAGTCTTACATTATTTTTTAGTATCCAGCCCGAATTCTCTGAGATTCTTAAGTCATGTTTCCGTAAAATAAAAAAAATATTTACGACCTGCCCATGTTAGTTGTGTGTATATCACCTCGTTATAGATATTGAAACAGTTGCTATTCGAGTCGTAAAGTGCTGGTCTCAGGGTCCCTGCTCGGGCGCCACTTGTAATGAACCCTTTTTGGTTCGTTTAAAGCTGGGGTTGAACTCAGCCGTCCCCAAGGTCCACACAAGAAATTTATTTAGTGAGACCCCGTCACTTCTGATTGCTCTTAATTACAGATACCTAGGTTCGAATACCAATCGGAATCACAGACACAAAGGAATCACTTGACTGAAATAGACACGATATAATACCAGCACGCGTGACTGTTAAAGCTACGTGAGTGGTATTACAGGTCCCTGATCACACGCCCTTCCCTGTTCACTGTTAAAGCGCCCAGGGGCCGGAGACGTTAGGTGACTATTAAAGCTACCTATCGTTTCCGACACTATGGTATAGACTCACGTGACTATTAAAGCTACGTGAGTTATACCCCGTACAACCGAGATTCAGTTACTGTTGAAGCCCTGAATCTTTCTTATCTGTGTCTCTCACTTGTGTCGTTGTGCTGGATTCCCACCTTGATTTTACACCGATCAGGAGAAGCTAGTTTGTGTTGAACTCTATCAAAGCAGTAGTTATACCTATGAGCCTTCGCTATTATACCTGTTTTGCTTTTATTTTAATAAAACACTTTTTTTCCAATTTATTCGCTCGTTTAGTTTTTTATTTTATTCATTAAATTTATTAATATTCATTTTATTATCAAATAAATAGCTAAATACAAATTTAGTTTTATTTTATTTTTTTTTTTTAAATTAAGCACTCTTTACTCTACTTTAAGTCTTTACAATTTATCAAAAAGAGTTTTAAATTTTTTTTTAAATTCATGTAATAACACATTTACTAATGTAATCCGTTTATCTTACTTGAAAATAATTTTTACATATAAAATTACAATTATACGTACTCGCAATTTATCAATAAGAGTTTTAAATTTTATATATTAACACATTTACTAGTTTAATCAGTTTGTCTTTCTTAAAACAATCTTTTCGTGCAAAATTTTAATTTATGCGTACTCACAATTTATCAACAAGAGTTTTAAAAATTCAATTTCGATTGTTACAACTCTACTGGTTCAAATAATTTAATTTTTTAATTTTTAAATAATTCTTTTGTTTATAGATACGATTTTACACTATTTCTGAGACTATTTAATTGTTTTTGATAATATCACCGCCGTCTTAGTTAAATAAATTCCGCTGCTGCTAACGCCAGGAGTTTTCCTTTTCACGACCGCACATAACCAGACAAGAGACCTTCTTCCAAGTGTACGCAACTTTTATACCGTCAACGATCAACGGTGCCAGCTGTCGGTACGTTAAAGTTCAACGACCGTTGATCGAAGCTCGTGAACTGATCCCTCTGCAATGCACCAGCGAAAATCTAGCTTTAGGGCGAATTCTACTTTTCCCTCTCATGTGGAAGCTGGAACTTGTTCTTTCTTTAAGCTTCGCCCTAGTTCTACACCTTTTCCACAAAAGCTTTCTTCGTTTGACAGCTCGTGTTGTTTTGTTTTGATTTTGTTCTATTTTTTTACAATGTGGTTTCTTTTTAAAATAAATTACAATTTAATTAAATAATTATAATTATA
This sequence comes from Teleopsis dalmanni, assembly GCF_002237135.1. Classification (NCBI taxonomy): domain Eukaryota; kingdom Metazoa; phylum Arthropoda; class Insecta; order Diptera; family Diopsidae; genus Teleopsis; species Teleopsis dalmanni. The sequence goes on along the minus strand of NW_024033803.1, from coordinate 2,065 downwards.
ATAAATAATATATTTATCAATCTAAATAAAAAATAGTGTGTGGTAAAATATGACTATCACTTCCAGTGTTGGAGTTCTGTTGTTGCGGGGTGGCCCGTTGTGTTTTTGGTGTGCCGTGTATCGCGGGAGGCTGCGGTGAGTTGGTTAAGTTAATGTGGTTATCCGTACTTAACAAATTTTATTCTGTTTGTCAAGGTGCATCCATTGCATCGGCAATGATAGTAATGAAGTATACTGACCAAACTTTACCAAAAGTAACTTACTTTATGCAATTATAAGCAGAAGTTATAAGCAACAAACATGAAGATGTACTGGCAAAATATAGTGCTATATCAGCTCAAGGTATTCTGGATATTGGAGCTTTGTTGTTGGGCTGCGGAACCCACGATGTTGTAACGATCAAATTTTTGGTTGACAAAATTTTGGCCGTTACAAGCAATGTCAGCTGCCCTTATAAATTATTTTGTTTATTCTATAAACTAATTTCTAGTTATTGATTAAATACAATAACAATGTCAACACGTGCTTGCTTTAAGTTCTTTGCACTGCAATGAAATTTGATATTGCGTAAATCGTTGCTGCATTAAAGCGACAATATTAATTGTGCACATGGAGTGGGTCGCTGACATCGTTGTTACATATTAATGCTGACGCATGGTCAACACTGGTTAACTCTCCCCCTTTTAAGTTGAAGCGTCCTCGCTTCTGTTTTTTAATTGTTGGACTATTTCATTTACATTTATTTTTGGTTGTAAATTTCTTTTTATAAAGATTATGCAATGAAAAGAATCAGGGTTGCTATTATTGGTATTAAAATGAACCAAAACATCTTTTGTTTAATTATTTCTTCTTGCAATGTGTTAATATGTTTTGTATTGTCGATATGGATTTTGTGAAGATATGGCAATGATAATTTACATCGTATGCCTCATAATTTACCTTCATCGTTTTGGGTAGGTGTGCTTCCATGAGAAAATTTTTTTTGCTTATGGAAAATTCCGTGATGTTCATCGAAATAGTTTGCATAAATGTAATCAGGTATGTGCCACGGGTGAGTTCAATTTCTTGTTAATCAACAATTTTGGTAGGAAATACGTCGTTTAAAATAACTGCGCCATCTGATAATTGTTGAATTTGAGTTAAATGATGGGATGATTCGGTTAGACATTTAGCTGTATTGTTGTTAGATAGTTGCGAAAGGCAAGCATCTAATGTTGGTTGACATATAAAGACTGTTGCCGTTTAAATACAATTCTCAATTGGTAATGTAACATTTGGGCAGCTTAATGCTTCGTTAACGGATAACTTAAATATAGTACTATTTTTGATAACAGGGTAAATATCAATATAATTACAAAATTTAAAAATTTTTGGAGGATTTTTAATTTTGCAGCATTAAGTATGCTTTCCACACTTATAGGGAAATTTTCAATTTTTTTTTTTTAAAACATACATTTATTTATTGCATCTTCTCTTAACATGAGACTAACAATAAGTTGTAAAATCTTATAACTAATTACATGATGTTACAAATTTTTATTTTAACTATACATTGTATAAAATAAAATAAAATAAAATAAGTAAACCTTATATCACGAACCTCACTTAGATTAATGGGTTAAATTATTTCATTAGAGTGAATGTTAGGTGGTTTCTTAAGAAAGTGGTTCAACTTTAACAGATTACTAAAAAGAAAGGTGCGGTTTTTACTTCAAGCTGTTGAATATTAATTAACGGATGGACGGTCAGCTCTTTTTAGACGGGAAGTAATGGATAGAAGTGCGAGATTTCTTGCTAAGGGATTAACATGCTCTGTCAGCCTTTTATTGTATTTTTTTCTTATATTGTCAAATTCAGCTTTAACTAGGGGAATTTGTAGATCTCGGTGTATACTTTCATTCCTAATATACCATGGGGCACCAGTGATAATTCTTAGTATTTTTGACTGAGCTCTTTGTATAATTTCAATATTTGAAGCACTAGCATTGCCAAATAGCTGGATACCATAAGTCCATATTGGTTTTATGATGCTGTTATACAAGAGTACTTTATACTCTAGGCACAG
>NW_024033802.1:0-7045 GCF_002237135.1 Teleopsis dalmanni | reverse complement strand
TCATTAAAATGATGCAACCAATAGATACACTTATTGTCTAGAAATACTGGTTACAAATGCCTGCAAGCAGGTTAAGTGCTTAAAAGTGCTAGAAGTAATTTGTTGAGTTGAAATTTTCTCAAAAAGAATAAAATTTAAGTTATGAAGATAAGTGAATCTGTTCAGAGCAAAACGCAAATCCTTTATATATTATAGAAAAATATTTTCATTTAATGTAGATTTTTTTTGTCGACTGTGATGCGTCTTAGCATGAAAAGAACCCAAAGGGTTCTAACAGTAATGAAAAAACAACAACAAAAATTTATTTAATTTATTAAAATTTGTACGACCTTCACGAATTTCATCAGTGAACGAACTGCGGCCACGATTAAAATCATTATAACAGTGTGTCACAGTGACAAAGGATGGAGCTTCATCGCCAAATGTGGAAGTAAGTTAATCGATGCACTCTTGTCTTGATAATCCACGTAGAAAAGTCGAAAGTCATAATAAATCATTATACGAAAACGAAAATTATACGAAAACTAAAATTCGTTAATAAATCATTAACGAAATATTAAATTTACTTCGGCTGTACTGGGAAAATATTATAATATTATGTAGATTGCAACAAATATTTTATAGTATATATGGTCAGCCAAAAATTCAATTAATTAAAAGATTAATAAAAATTTTGTTGCAATTTACGACTGTTCGAAACCGTACTAATTTATATTGTATTGGACATCATTTTTCCAACAATAATCTATAAAGAAAGGCTTATTAGTGTAGAATTCAACACATTCTGTGTTCAACACATTGATCTGTGTTGTACCCGAAGTCCACCGTTGGTCTAGTGGCAAATAAGACGTATTTACCATCTTAAATTATTAAGTTGTTATTGAGGATTATTATTATTATAAAGCCGTATTCTATCAGTATCATAGACTATTTAAATAGAATCGCCAGTTTGTTTTGTTTAATGCTAAATATCTTGTTTCCTAATATAATTTCCTCCAGGTCCTTCTCCAGGTGGTAGGAGGCCTGCCGGGTCTTCGATTGCCTTGAAGGTTCCATTGTACTGTAGCATGACAGACCTCTTCTTAGGGTTTTCTTGATGTGTACCCGAGCCGGTTGTATTTTCGTTGTTTTATTTGCACGTTAATGTTTTCTTGGTTTGTGATCTGCAGCATCCTTTCATTGTCAACCACAAGGGGCTACCAAATTCTCAATATATTTCACAGACATCTGTTGGTAAAAGACTGCAGTATGAGGCTAGTTTCAGTGTTCACTAGCGATGTTTCAGAGCTATACAGCAGAACTGATTTCAAACAGATCTTGGTCTTCGGAGATAGTTCGCTTGAGCTCCAGATGTAACGGAGACTTGCAAATACAGATTCTGTTTCGTATGTCAATGGCTGTTATGTTTTCAATGGTTCCAATGTTGGTGTTACTGATTATGAAAGTGGGAGTTTGATTTCACTTAATCGTGGATGCTTTTGTTTTGCTTATGTTGATCCACAGACCCACTAGTGCGGCTGTAGTTGAAAGGGCAGCAATTTTTGTAATTGTTTTATTATTGAGTAACGTTGTAAAATTGTAAATTGATAGCAGTAAAATATTGTACTTCAAATATACTTTATTCTAACTGCTTTACACTGTTACTATGTTACTCGGTTATCGAACTCATCACTTAGGATCGTGCATATGCCTGTATAATATTTACTAATATTATTAAATTGTTAATGTAAGTACTCGCGTATCTTCATGGATGTCACTGCATTTACTGTATTAAAAATTATAGTTTTCTCTTGAATAATAATTAAATTATGTTTGCACTCGTATATTTTATATTTGCAATTGCAAATATTTTACAGCGAATGGACTGACACAAACGACTGACTGCAGGCTGCCCCAACCATTTAAGAGTATCTTATTTACATGCATGTGTATCTTCGTTTGTTCACCAGGCAGATGAAAAATGAATACTTCTGCGCATCCTGACAACAACAAAATGAAAATTGCATGACTGGTAGTGCGTTCACTGTACTGTTTGTGAAATAAATTCTCCTAAGAGCAATTGCTTTTAAATCTACTGTAGTATAATACCACGTCCAACGGCTGTGCATACAAAGCGAGCACAGGAGCGATAAACACTTTTGTGATATCCTGTCAGGAACTTTCAATTTTACTTAAATAATACAAGCGAAGGATGTGTGAAAGTTTTTATTTTTTAAATTTACTCTTGTAACTTTAATCACATCAAGAGAATATTTACGTATCCTTGCATCAAAATATTTGCCACGATTAAACATTTAAATATTGCTTCAATTTCATTTATTTTTATATGATATTATCTATAAAAACAGATAAAATAGTTATGTATGTTCTTATCTTCACATCAGATAAATTTGAATTGTAATCCTGTTGATTACTTCTGTTATTTTATGGCTTTCACGGAACTATGCATCAGCATTTGATAGCCGAAATAAACTATTCATTAAATGCGAGTTTGTTGACGTGTGCTAATGAATGCGTTGATAAGCATTATGGGAATATATTATCTGAATTTTTTAATTTTTCCATAAATATTGTTAAACTTGCGTGTTTTTAATTACAAACACGCAATTTCATGAGTGCTTAATTATGTTGAAATCGTCCTGCGAAAACTACCTTCAACAAAAGGTAGAAAAGGAAAGGACATCATTACAAAAACTTCGTGTAAGCATGAATAAAATTAATTAACTTAAGATAAGCAATTGGTTAATGTAATGCTTGTAAAATCCTTCTGAGCTGAAATGAATATTAAATTAATTAAAAATATTTACTTTTCATTAAAATAGTCAGAATATAAATAGTATTTAAAATAAAAGTTTTTCTACTTATAATGTATTATCGTAGTTAATTCTCATGAAGATAGAATTTATGGAATGGAAAAAAGATACAAGAAACAAATCACTTTTGTTTAAGTAATTAAAGTTGGAATATTAATTATTTTATTCAATTCATATGAATTCATCTAAACTCATCATGAAACAAATCACTTTTATTTAAACAAATAAAATAAAAAAATAATTATTTTTTATATAAGTTAATGATACTTTCATTTTATTGCATTAATTTTTTATTAATAATTTTTATTTAATTTAGTTTAATTTTACATTTAATATTTTAAATGTGGTTTATGTTCCACGTTTAATAGCCCAAGTAGGAGTGAACGAGCACTCTTTTGTGGAGTTGAGAGCTACCGAAGCCAAACGGGACTTTTCCAGACAAACAAGAAGTTGTCCCGTTTGGTAGCAACAATGCCTTCGAATGATATCGCATGATTACTCCGTTAATGAAACTAAGCACAAGGTCGGATTCGGAATACACGGGTGCTAACTTATACACTATATTATGACAGAAAAGTATACAATTATTTTGAATGGATTGGTCTGAAGGACTCAGTGGTTGTGACATTTAGTTTGGATAATACTGACTGTTAACATAAGTAATTAAATAAATACTTTCATTCAAATAGGGATCCAAAGTGAAGTAGCCTCTTACTTTGAAACCCTGATCTGTTTAGGTGGATTCTTTTCGAATCAATCGGGCTTCTTAAATCTACTTCTGTAGTACCTATTAATGTTATTAAGGTTTCAGATTTTACCCAAAATTTAGAAATATAGATAAAAAAATTTAGAGAAAATAATTTTAAAAATGTTTTTCTCTAACAAACTAACGAACTAATTTCGATTTATGTCAATATTAAATTTAATTAACATATATTTCTTAATTAATTAAGATATATATTAAATGCAAAACTTGTGAACGTTAATTTGTCTAAATCCTGAGAAAGGTGGTGCTGCACTCAACAATACATAACTATTTTGCAGTCATCTTAACTATCACAAATTACATATCTGTTCAAACCTTGTATTGGATATAATCTCAATTGGAAAGATTTGATTTATTTTGTTTAACCAATTTATGATGTAGTTATAAGAAGAAATATTAGAAAATAGTTCATAAAAAAAAGTCGTATGGGTTTTATTAATTATTATTAATATTAGAATAGATGATTAATTGGAAGAAAATAATCGTTTTTTTTAATATAATCAGTTGGGCACATCTTCTTAACTACATTTATTCCGTATACCATGGCTTATTACAATCAGAACAACAATATGTGATAGTAAGGGGGCAGTAGTTATGTTTTAATGCTAATCTTTTACTAATAATAAAAAAGTCTAAACTACTTCTTAAAAGCATTAAAGGCTCTCTTCAGTGGAACCATCTGCTGTTTTGGAATTCACGTTTTTCGATTCAAGCTCTAGATGGTATGTATTTTTTGTAGGTGGTTTCTCGGTAAGTATTTCCAATGTCAAACCTCGATATTACCTCGAAAATAATCGAATCAGTAATTTCATGAACTATTTTATTTGAATAAACTTTCAAGATAAGAAATAAAATAAAATGCTCCAAAAATTCAAAACGAAAACTTACACATTAAATGGAACTAGTATTATATGTAAATTGAGGTAAAAGTAGAAAAAGTAGAAGGAATTTATGGAGAAATAATATTCAACATTTTGCATCTCAAATTTCTTTGACAGAATTCATTAAGAACTCAACAGTTTTTTTTATCAAAATAATTACTAAGAGGTAAATAGATAAAAAATAAAATTGTCAAAAAAAAGATGGTTGTAAAAAATTAGAACATTAAAACTTTTATCTTTTACTTGAAGTCACAATATTGTCATTGAAACTTTTATTAACGAATTTTTTTTTGTTAAACATGAAAACATAAGATGCAAACTTATTATTTTACAATTACTTTTTTTTAAATGGATAAAAAGTTATTCACACTTCAAAAAATTTTGTGGTTATACTCTGACTCCAACACGCTTAACCAACACGCATATTTAAGAACATTTGATTACTACTCCTAATTATTTCTTGAGCTTCTAGTAAAACTACGAAAACTATTAATGTTGTCACCCCAATGCAAATGGTTTAGTCTCTGTAAAATAGGAAAGCGATACTATATAGAAAACCGTATCAACTTATTATCTGTTAAATTTTTTAAACTTTCTATTAACCTATTAATATAAGTTGAAACAAAATTTTAATTTTTTTCGAAACATATATGCATATCTTAACCTAACCGGTGTTTTGTCACCGTCATGGCCTCACAACCAAAAAGTTGGTTATGCGGTCATGCCCACAGTATATTGCTAAGTAGCTATACCCGGCCACAGTGATGGCTACTCACTGGCAAACTTAATATATACTTAGTTCTGCCACTCTCTAACTCGATGGCTTAAGTCTCCATATAATAACCTACTAGTTAATTAAACTAGTTTAATATAATAACAAGAAACCAAAAATGTAAATAAATAAATAATAATCAAAAATTAAAAATTCTTGTATCTGTCTATGGGAAAACAATGGTTCTTCGAGAAGAACATATGTTATGTCACTGTCCTCTGAAGTTTCTTACGCGTTTCGTCTGTGAACTATCGGGACTAATCAGAGTGGAGAAAATTATGGCAGTGAAAAACTGTCTTGGAAAAAAAATCCTTTTTGTAATAAAAAAAACAAAATAATAATAATAAATTGAAAATAAAATAAATTAAAACAAAAGTAAGATATAAGAATGAAATAAGAAATAAATTAAAATAAAATAAATGCAAAAAATAAAATAAATTGGCATCTACACTGTCAGTGACATGGATATATCGAACCACAGACCTTCGATAATACTTTGGTATTTCCAATGGCCTACTATTTTTATAACAACAAGCTACAAATATATATATTGATTGATGTCTGAGTTGGTGAATCAGCACCTTTACTCTATTTTATCTGTGGACAGTTTTAAGTCACACTAAATACGGGCTTACGCGGTTTTAATATGTGGATTGATGTCTTTGTATCTCTGTTTGTTTTAATTTCTGTGTATTTTTGATTCCTGAAGTTGGTTTTGTGACTGTCCATTGTATTGAACAGTTCAGAGCACGATCTTTAATGTATTTTTCAACTGAATCCACTCTCAGATCTCTGTGGATATCGGCTCCTCTTACATACCATGGGGCGTTAACTAGTTTTCTTAAGGCAATATTTTGCCCTCTTTGAAGAATTTTCAAAGTTGAGTTTGGCGCTTGGCAAAACGCAATACTGCCATAAAGTAGTCCAGGTTTAATAATCTGCTTAAATATGCTAACTCTATTCTTTATGTTTAGCTTTTAGCTGCTGATGAGCGGGTGAAGGGAGTGTAATATTCGGCCAGCTTGAGCTCGTTTGGACTTGAAATGTGCTTTCCAGGAGTGCTTCTTATCAAAGGTTATGCCTAGGTATTTGAGAGTATCGGCCCAACTACAAATATATATGATTCATATATAATGTAGCCTAATTGAAATTATATATTTCAACAATACTAAGTCCGCTATTAATTTTGGGTCCGCGAAAATATTGGAATCGTGTCTGATATATTAATTAATAAAAAATAGTTAAAACAAAGTAAATATAAAAAATAATAAATATATGAAATTTATATTATATTTACTTATTTTAAAGCTATTTGAGCCAGTGCACTTGAGCAGTTTTACTCTTTCTCAGCTCGAGGTATTTTCAAAACCCCCCTTAACGCCTTGACTGGATTATTGTTTATATTATACAAGTTGAACAAAAACAATATGAAAGTTATTAACAACGCACTAACAAAATAGGTTCAAATTTTAATTTTATATTATTATAATATATTAAAAAAGTGATAAGGTGTAGGTAACGGTGCTTATACTGGATATTAGACGTAACCAATTACATTCAAATTCAGAATTGTACGGTCCTACTTGTACTTGAAAAAAATTCTATATGTTTGGTTTCTTTGGATTATTTTCTTAAATTATTTTATAGAAAAACAAAGTTATAGATATAACTGCAGTTATTACCATTGTTATTATTAGCGATTTAGGTACCAGTGTTACCAAGAATTTAAGGGAAGAACTAAAGAAAAATAATGTTTTATTTTATCTCATTAAATTTTTATTTTAATTTTTGTTATAAAACTTTTAAATCTGTT
>NW_024033801.1:0-7046 GCF_002237135.1 Teleopsis dalmanni | reverse complement strand
ATTTTCGTTGAATAAGTTCAAGCTCATGGATTGTGGGTGACAATGGTTTGACGCTGATGTTATTGCTCGCATATTGTTTTGTCCATCCTACAGATAGGTTCAATCTGGTGATCGATGCCTGCATTGAAGTAACCATTTTTTGATGACCTTGAATCGTAATGTGTTCATTTTTGATGATGCATTCAGGTTCTAATTTAATCAAACCACTGCCCACTAAAGTTAATTGAAATGCTTTCTTGTTGCATACTGCATTCATTTTGATATTATTTATGGTTGCGTAAATCCATTGATTCGGATGATTTAGTTGATACCATACAGTTGTGTCCTTGAGCTGATACATATCGCATCTTGGTTTAGCTTGATTGTTAAATAAGTCAATTTCACAATTATTGACGTTTGCCGATTCATGAAATGTTGCTTGTATGTTTGGACATAATAACTCTTCGTCACTTATCGATATGCATGCGTCCACTTGATGCTGTGTCATTGGTCGAAATTCATCATGATGCGGACTGATGGCTAGAAATTCTGTTGAAAGTTTCACTGATAAAAGTGTGTTATTTATAGCTGCCACAATTGGAACAAGATATAACAGTTGAAATTCTCTTGGATCCGTGAGAGGTAAGTCGATGCAAAAAATGACATGGCCCTTTGCCAGGATTCCGTTGATCTTCATGAGCCTATATACTTCGAGTAAGTTATTGTGGTGGATAGGTAACTGTAGGTGTGATGGAAGATGTGCCCTAATCATCATTATATGCTCACTAAGCTGTTGTGGAGTCAGCAGAAGAGGATTTATTTTATCGTGATGACTGTCGATTAGTACGTCCATAATTGATGAGTGAACTCTTTGCAGGTTGGATACCATCATGAGCATTTGCATTGACAACATAAGCATGTTTTGTGTTACGTGTATGTCGTTTATTGACTCATCTGTATACAACAAGTTATTGATGCGCTTTTCAATTTCTTCAAATTTGTCATGCATGTTTAATTGGTTCTTCTTAAAGATATTGATAGTTGAATCAACAAGTGACGTTTGGTTTTTAACGAGTTGTTCCAGGTGATTGTCGTTCCTTTTAAGACCATTTATTGTGCTTGACATTTGTGCCGCGTAGTTTGAGTCGAGGACACCAAACAATGAATTTGCAAAATTTCCGACAATGTCTATAGCTCCTCTTGTTATTCTTTTTCTAACAGAAAGAAGATTAAGTTCCATTTGCAGTTCCTCCGTTATACGGTCAAAATAGTTGAGTAATACCTTGCAAGCAGTGTTATCCAATGCCTTGTCGCATAAATTGTTCAACCTTTTTGTTCCATCAGCTAAAATGCTCATTTGTTGTTGGTATGGGGAAAGGTCAAAATATACAATCATTTTCCAATCAGCAGACATGATTTTGACTGGTTTAAGCTGCTCAAAATAAATGCCAGGTTTGTTGTTGAAGGTTGTTATATTGACGGGACTACATAGTGCAAGTGGCAAAATGAGTAGAGTAATAATGGTGAGCAGCAACCCGGAATTCAGACATGATCGTTTTGTCGGAGTTAACCCATTGACTAATGATTCAGGCTTTCTGATGCGATTTAATGGAATTTTTACGATAAGCGACACGGGAGGTGACGTTGGAGTTTCTTGAGTCTGTTCTGATTCGATTTTTCTTTCAGTCATTTTTTCAAAGGTTGGATCTTCTAATTTATCGTCTTCAGGAAATAATGGAGCTAATCTATGCACCGGTCTTTTAAATACTCCCTTTTTTGTTTGAATGTCACAAACTCTCACTAAACCATCTTCGCCTTTGTAAACTTTGATGATGCGTCCCAAAGGCCATTGCAGAACTGGGACATTGTCTTCTTTAAGGATTACCATCGTATTGGTCTGTATGTTGGTGATGGGACCCTTCCACTTGTGGCGCTGTTGCAATTCGCTTAGATACTCCTTAGTCCAGCGCTGCCAAAAACTGTGTTTTAGCTCTGATACCAGTTGCCAGCGTTTAAGTAATTTTTCTTTAGAGTCACGTGCATGCACATCAACGCTTGAAGTGATTTCTTCACCTATTAAAAAATGACCTGGAGTTATTGCGTTCAAATCGTTTGCATCTGATGAGCTAGGAATAAGGGGTCGCGAGTTCAACACTGCTTCAACTTCAATAACGACAGTTTCAAGCTCTTCATATGTAAGTGATGCTGTTGAAACATTTTTGACCAGCAAATATTTGGCAGATTTTACTGCTGCCTCCCATAACCCGCCGAAGTGTGGTGACCTTGGTGGAATGAAGTGAAATTCTATGCCTTTCGTACTGCACATTCCTGCAATTGATTCCCTCGCTCGATCAGCGTAGATGACGTCAGTAAGTTCCTGCAACTTGTTTTTCGCTCCAACGAAGTTGGTCGCATTGTCGCAGTATAACGTTTTACAGCGTCCTCGTCTTGCTATGAAGCGTTTTAATGCTCCAATGAATGCATCTGTGGTCAGATCAGTCACAAGTTCTAAGTGTACGGCCTTGGTAGCAAAACAGCAAAAGACAGCGATATACGCCTTTTGTGGACGCTTGCCTCTTGTTTTGTAATGAACCCATATTGGGCCACAATAATCAACTCCAGTGCTGAGAAATGGTCGAGCTGGTTGCACACGGTGTCCAGGCAAATTTCCCATGATTTGATTGTATACAATTGGCCTTGCTCTTCTGCATCTTAAGCATTGTTGTATTACAGCTCTCATCAAGCTTTTTCCTTTGAGGGGCCAAAAACGCTGCCTCACTTGTGCCAGCAATGCTTGGGCGCCACAATGATAATTGTCCTTATGTATTTTTTCTACCAGCAACTTTACTAGTGGATCGTTGCTGGGTAAAATCATTTGATGAATGGCATCAAATTGTAGTTTTGAAGAGCTTAGCCGTCCGCCAACACGTATTACCCCTTCTTCATCTACGAACGGAGTTAGTGAACTGAGGTTATGAGTTTTTGGCACAAATTCGTCCTTAACTAGCATTTTCCTTAGATCAGAAAAATCGGAGGCCTGGATTTGACGTATTATTATCTTAAGTGCTACGTCGAGCTCCATCGGTGAAAGCTGCATGGTCTCTGGTCTTGATTCTTTTGGTTTCCGTGCGTTTTTTGTGAAACGAAGTACATATCCAACAACCTTTTGGACATGTGTAAATAAATTTCTTGAATGAATCGAGTAGACCCATGCATGCTCATTAGTAGGTTGTTGTGTTGATAAAGCAAGCACCACCGTGTTATCTTCAACAATTAATTCCCTTTTGAAGGGAGCTGGCCACAGCGGCTTTGGCTGATATAAAAATAGTGGACCATATAACCACATGTAGCAAGATGAAAATTCCCGCGGTTTAAGCCCTCTTGACAGAATATCTGCCGGATTTTGTTTTGACGGGACGTGACGCCATTGTTCTGGAATTGTTAACCGAAGTATTTTTACAATTCGGTGGGCGACGTAAACGGGTAATTTGCCTGGATGATTGTTTATCCAGGAAAGCACAATTTGTGAATCTGTCCAAAAGTAAGTTGCCTTGTCTTGATAGCCTAGATCAAGTTTAACTCTTGCCATGGGTTCTGCTGCTAGCAACGCTGCACACAATTCTAGTCGTGGAATTGTTTGAGATTTTATGGGTGCTACACGAGATCTGGAGCATAGTAGATTAAGTTTTATCGTTTTATCCTTTTGTACTGTTCTAATGTATACTGCTGCACCATAAGCCTTTTCTGAGGCGTCACAAAAAGCGTGCAGCTCAACATGGCTGTAGCCTTGACTGCTGAATACGTGCCTCACAACTGTTGCATTGTCCAACAAGGCCAGATCTTCTCTATACGATGTCCATTGTTTACGTATTTCTGACGGAAGATCATCATCCCAATCGAGTTTTAGCTGCCATGCTCCTTGCAACAAGATTTTACCGGTGACCAAGATTGGACCAATAAGACCCAAAGGGTCATATATGTGTGCCAAATCGGAGCTCATAGATCGTTTTGTTGTGTGACTATGGTCTCGACTGTTAACCTTGATACGAAATGAATCTGACTTTGGTAACCATAAAAGACCCAGCGTCTTTGTGAATTGGGTTTCCTTGGAATCAAAATTGAGATTTACTTCTTGATCTTCTGTAGCGATTCCATGTAAAAGTTTTGGGTTGTTTGCACACCATTTTTTTAGTTTCATTCCAGCCTTGTCTAGAATTGTTATTAATTGTTGTTGAATTAGTAACGCTTCGTTGATGGTATCAGCTCCTATTAGACCGTCGTCAACATAAAAATCCCTTTTTAAAGATGTGGCGCCATATAAATAATTTCCTTGATATTCATCCGCCAATTTTGTTAGACAGCGTGTTGCTAAATATGGTGCTGCTCTTGTGCCATAAGTAACTGTGTTCAACTGATAATAATTAAGTGGTTCTGTGGGATTTTCTCGCCACATTATGAGTTGCAGATTTCGATCATCTTTGTTAACCCATATTTGACGGTACATTTTTTCCACATCAGTTTTTAAAACATATTTGTGCATTCTAAATCTGAGCAAAATCGAAAACAGTTCGTCTTGAACTTTTGGACCATTAAACATTATGTCATTTAGTGATGGCCCTGATAATTTGTGTACTGATGCGTCAAATACAACTCGCAGTTTTGATGTTGAGCTGTCTGGACGTAGCACACAGTGGTGAGGGATGAAATATTGGGGAGATACTATTTCGCTACCGCTGAATTTTGTCATGTGTCCCAATGCTTCATATTCCCTCATAAATGAAACATATTGATTCTTTAGATCAGGATTTTGAATGAAACGGCGCTCGATTGTCTTGAACCTCTCGTAAGCGATTCCTTTTGTATCTGGTAACACTGATGGATGATTCTTTAGTGGGAGTTTCACAACAAATCTGCCATCACTTCCTCGAAAAGTGTGTTGCAAAAAATGTGACTCACAACGCAATTCGTCTTCTGTGAGTTCCGAAGTTGAATCTGGAATTTCTTCTGATTCCCAGAATTTCAATATAGATTCTTCTAGTTCCTTAGTAGTGCATATGCCACAAGTTGCCGTGCTTGAATTTAAAGTTTCAACATTGCCAGCTACAACCCATCCAAAAATAGAATTCTGAAGTGTTGGAAGACTACCTGCTAGTTTTATTTGACCTTCAATAAGTAACTTGAAAAAGATCTCTGCTCCTAACAGGCAATCTATTCGGCCAGGTTTGTTAAAATCTGGATCAGCGAGAGTTAATTCCTTTGGAATATCCCAGGATTCGATATTCAAATACTGCATTGGCTGATCTGAAACGATTTTTGGTATGATATGTGCATCCATCTCTGCTACAAATTCGTTCAACGTTGATTGTACTCGAATTATTGTTTGATGACGTATTTTTGATTCATTTGCGCCTACGCCTTCCATACTCATAAGCGTTGGCCTAGGCTTGCAGCCCAATTTTTTTGACAGGCGGTTTGTTATGAGATTGATTTGAGAGCCAGAGTCCAATACTGCTCTGCATTCAATTTGTCTTCCATTTGATGCCAGCAATCTTATTCTGGCCGTCCCTAATAAGACATAATTAGATTCCTTATTGGTATTGTTTGTTAAAAGGGTTATTTTATTTGATGATTGGTTTGAAACTGAAGCTTGACCTGTTTGTTGAGGCGTTGAGTTATTTCCTTGAAGAACAGTACCTTTTGTGTATTGATTCCCCTTTGGATTATGCATCAAAGTGTTATGTTTTTTAGAACACTTAGTGCAGTGCCTGGATTTACACTCATCAGCTCGATGACCAATCCTGAGGCAGTTCACACACAAATTGAACTCCTTAACCCAATTCCATCGTTGTGATAGATTAGCCGTCTCGAATTTTTTGCAAGCGTAGACCATGTGACCGTCTTTATTGCAAATTGGACAGGTTTTACTTAAACCAAATTTTGTAGCTGAAGCACATGTTCGAGTGAATGATGAATCTCCTTTTCCCCTAGCCTCAAGTGATTGAAATCTATGTTCCAAAAATTTTAGCACTTCATCAATGGTTATTAAACGTTTGTTGTCTGATAGCCCTTGTTCGAAAGCTGTTAGAGTTTCTGCATCCAGCTTGCGCAGCAATAGATGTACCAGGATAATATCCCAATGTTCGACTGGAACTCCTTGAGCCTTGAGACCATGTATGCATTCCTTGCTTACATCGTGTAGAGATTTTAATGCTGGTGCCGACTCCCTTTTAATGGAGGATTGTCCCATTAATTTATTTAGGAGTGTTGTAACCAGAAGTCGTTTATTTTCATAACGACTTGTAAGTAAAGTCCAGGCTATATTGTAATTTTCTCCTACTACTGGAAGATGTCTAATTAGCCCCTTTGGCTCGTTATCCAATGATGTAGTCAGATAATGCATTTTTTTGCTGTCACTGATGTCCGTGTTGTGGACCAATTCCATATACAAGTCCTTGAATTCCACCCACCGCATATAGTTTCCATCAAATTTTGGTAGTGATATTCTTGGTAGAGGCAATTCGCAATCTGTCTGTCTTGAGTTGCGAATTGTCTGATTATTATGCAAATGTTGCTGTAGTTCGATCATGGCAGCTCCTGCCTTTTCCTCGAGTTCATAAAACATTTCCAGTGTGTAGTCCTCAATGATGCTTTCGTCGGTAGCTTCCCATAACGTTGTGTTATTTGCCGTTAAATCGACCATATATCCTTCAAGACTGGCTGCCTTTATAGAATAGTATGTAGATGGTTGTTCAACTTGCCTGTTGACCATGATTCCTTCTATCGTTCTTTCAATTACATGTATGAGTGCCTTCTGATTTCGGAGTAGTTTCCGAATGTTTGAATCATTTATCTGTTTGTTTTGCTCAATTGTTGTGCCATTGCTTGCTGAAGATGATTTTTCTAGCTCTATTGCTTCAATTTCTAGAACCTTGTTGTAATCGACAATCATTTTAAGAATACTCTGATACTCTTTGTTCACCAAGTATTCATGGTCGTCAACCTTGTCCACTGAAGCCATAATTTCCTGATGATTTTCATGATATTCGTCACCCAATCTTTGCAATTCT
>NW_024033800.1:0-7047 GCF_002237135.1 Teleopsis dalmanni | reverse complement strand
CTGACTCATCTATTAAAGGATGCCTTGAATAGCTGGTCCACTCTCAAAGATAGAAAAATATGCAGTTATTTTAACTTACCGCAGCATATTAAAACATAATTAGAAATCGAAATAGCGTCTTTAGTGGACATTTGCTCAAATAACGAGTGACCCGGAGAGCAGAAGAGAAGCCAACCGTCTTTCAAATGAAATCAGGAAAAATATCTATGCATTTAAAAACGTGAAATGGGGTGAATTTCTGATGGGTCTTGAATATGATGGATATTTATTGGAGTAAATTTAACCTTTTTTCCACAACATTTTTTAGGATTAGCTGGTATACCTCGACGATACTCAGATTATCCAGATGCTTATACTATATGAAATATTATTTCAACAATTGGGTCTACAATTTCATTATTAAGAATTATTTTATTTCTATATATTATTTGAGAAAGTATAATTATAAATCGACAAATAATTTATTCAATTCAATTAAATTCTTCAATTGAATGATTTCAAAATTCTCCTCCTGCTGAACATAGATATTCAGAGTTACCATTATTAACTAATTTCTAATATGGCAGATTTGTGCAATGGATTTAAGCTTCATATATAAAGTATTTTACTTTTATTAGAAATTTCAACATGATCAAATTTAAACCTTCAAAATAGAGCTTCACCCTTAATAGAACAATTAACTTTTTTTCATGATCATACTTTAATAATTTTAGTTATAATTACTATTTTAGTTGGTTATTTAATATTTATATTATTTTTTAATAATTATACTAATCGAAATTTATTACATGGACAAACTATTGAAATTATTTGAACTATTTTACCTGCTATTATTTTGTTATTTATTGCTTTTCCTTCTTTACGATTATTATACTTATTAGATGAAATTAATGAGCCTTTAGTTACATTAAAAACAATTGGTCATCAATGATATTGATCATATGAATATTCTGATTTTATAAATATTGAATTTGACTCTTATATAATTCCAACAAATGAATTAAATATTAATAATTTTCGACTTTTAGATGTAGATAATCGAGTTATTTTACCTATAAATTCTCAAATTCGAATCTTAGTAACTGCTGCAGATGTAATTCATTCTTGAACAATTCCAGCTTTTGGTGTAAAAGTTGATGGGACTCCAGGTCGTTTAAATCAAACTAATTTTTTTATTAATCGTTCTGGGTTATTTTATGGACAATGTTCTGAAATTTGTGGAGCTAATCATAGATTTATACCTATTGTAATTGAAAGTATCCCAACTAATTTTTTTATTAAATGAATCATAAATTATTCTAATTCATTAGATGACTGAAAGCAAGTACTGGTCTCTTAAACCATTTTATAGTAAATTAGCAATTACTTCTAATGAAAAAATTATTTAAATAAATAACATTAGTATGTCAAACTAAAATTATTAACCAATTAATATTTTTTAATTCCACAAATAGCTCCTATTAATTGATTAAGTTTATTTTTTTTATTTTTTATAATTTTTATTATTTTTAATATAATAAATTATTATTATATATTGCCTACCTCACCAAAATCATTAAGTTATAAAATAACAACAAAAATATTTAATTGAAAATGATAACAAATTTATTTTCTGTTTTTGACCCTTCTTCAAGTATTTTTAGTTTTTCTATTAATTGAATTAGAACTTTTTTAGGAATTGTTATAATTCCAATAATTTATTGATTAATTCCTTCTCGTTACAATATCCTATGAAATAATATTTTATTAACTCTTCATAAAGAATTTAAAACATTATTAGGTCCTACAGGAAAAAATGGATCTACATTAATTTTTATTTCTTTATTTACAATAATTTTATTTAATAATTTTATAGGATTATTTCCTTATATTTTTACTAGAACTAGTCATTTAACATTAACTTTATCCTTATCTTTAACATTATGAATTTCATTTATAATTTATGGTTGACTTAATCATACTCAACATATATTTGCTCATTTAGTCCCTCAAGGAACTCCCGCAATTTTAATACCATTTATAGTTTGTATTGAAACAATTAGAAATATTATTCGACCAGGAACTTTAACAGTTCGATTAACTGCTAATATAATTGCAGGACATTTATTATTAACTTTATTGGGTAATACAGGTCCATCCTTAACTTCATTAGTTTTATCAATTTTATTATTTAGACAAATTTTATTACTACTTTTAGAATCTGCTGTAGCTATTATTCAATCTTATGTATTTGCAGTATTAAGAACACTTTATTCCAGAGAAGTAAATTAATGTCAACTCATTCAAATCATCCATTTCATTTAGTAGATTATAGCCCTTGACCTTTAACAGGTGCAATTGGTGCAATAACAATTGTTTCAGGAATAATTAAATGATTCCATCAATATAATATATCATTATTTATTTTAGGAAACATTATTATTATTATTACTGTTTATCAATGATGACGAGATGTCTGCCGAGAAGGAACATATCAAGGCTTACACACATTTATAGTAACAACAGGATTACGATGAGAAATAATTTTATTTATTTTATCTGAAGTTTTATTTTTTGTTTCCTTTTTTTGAGCTTTTTTTCATAGAAGTTTATCTCCAACTATTGAATTAGGAGCTTCATGACCACCTATAGGAATTTCCCCTTTTAACCCATTTCAAATCCCATTATTAAATACAGCTATTTTATTAGCTTCAGGAGTTACTGTAACATGAGCTCATCATAGATTAATAGAAAATAACCATTCACAAACTTCTCAGGGATTATTTTTTACTATTTTATTAGGAATTTATTTTACAATTTTACAAGCTTATGAATATATCGAAGCACCATTTACAATTGCTGATTCTATCTATGGATCAACATTTTTTATAGCAACAGGATTTCATGGAATTCACGTTTTAATTGGAACAACTTTTTTATTAATTTGTTTAATTCGTCATTTAAATCATCATTTTTCTAAAAATCATCATTTTGGACTTGAAGCAGCTGCTTGATACTGACATTTTGTTGATATTGTTTGATTATTTCTTTATATTTCTATTTACTGATGAGGAGGATAATTAAATTTATTATTTATCTAAATAATATAAAAAGTATATATGACTTCCAATCATAAAGTCTATAAAACTATAGATTAGATAATTTTATTATTAACAGTTATAGCAATAATTATTTTCACAATTTGTTCTGTTGTAATATTTTTAGCCTCAATTTTATCAAAAAAAATACTTAATGATCGAGAAAAAAATTCCCCTTTTGAATGTGGATTCGATCCAAAATCTTCTTCACGAATTCCATTTTCAGTTCATTTTTTTTAATTACAATTATTTTTTAATTTTCGATGTTGAAATTGCATTAATTTTACCTATGATTATAATTTTAAATTTTTTAAATTTATTTATATGAAGAATAACTTCAATTATTTTTTTAATTATTCTATTAATTGGAGTATATCATGAATGAAATCAAGGTATATTAAATTGATCTAATTAAATAAAAAAATTATTTAAGGATTGTAGTTAAATTTAACATTTGATTTGCATTCAAAAAATATTATTTTATGTAATCTATCTTATAAAGAATATGAAGTGATACATCACATTTAGTTTCGACCTAAAAATTAGGTAAATTACCCTTATTCTTAATATTAATTGAAACCAAAATAGAGGTTTATTACTGTTAATAATAAAATTGAATAAAATTCCAATTAAAGAAATATGATGAACAAAAAAAAGTTGTTAACTTTTATTTTTAATGGTTAAATTCCATTTATATTTCTATATTTATTTATTAGTTTAACAAAAACATTACATTTTCATTGTAAAAATAAATATTTTTATTTATAAATTACTAATTTTAATTCATTAAATATTTAAAGATAATATAAATCTCCCTTACAACTTCAACGTAATACTCTAATTATAAGCTATTTAAATACCAAACAACAAAAAATATTAATACTAAAAAAAATAAACTTATTAATATTATAATTAAACTATTATTTTGCAAAATTTGGTTAAATTTTGAATAACCTAATAAATTTTTATATAAATAAAATCCTCCAAAAAATTCAGATCAACCCTGATCAAAACTTTTATATAACTTTTTACCTAAAAATAAAAAATTAAAAATTAACCCATATGTAACAATATTAGGTATAAATCACATTGAACCAAAAAATAAAGAAATAAAATAATTTTGTAAAGATTTATTGAAAAAATATAAAGAAATTTTTGAAATATAATACCCTATTAATCCTCCTAAAATACACACAATTAAAGTTAATATTTTTAATAAAAAAGGTAAACAAATTATTGAAGGAGTACCAAATAACAACCAATTTAAAAATCCTCCCCCAATAATTCTTATAAATAATAAACCAGATATCCCTTTTAATATAATTCAACTATTATCTCTTAATAAATTTAATCTATAAAAATTAAAATTTCCAACTAATGAATAATAAACTAAACGAATTGAGTATCTAACTGTTAACCCTGTAGAAAAGAAAAATAGAAAAAAAGAAAATATATTAACATAATTCAATGACACAATTTCTAAAATTATATCTTTAGAATAAAATCCAGCCAAAAAAGGTATTCCACATAAAGCTAAATTAGCAACATTAAAACATCTACATGTAAAAGGTATATAACTTCTTAATCCTCCTATTAAACGAATATCTTGCAAATTATTTATATTATGAATAATAGCCCCAGCACACATAAACAATAATGCTTTAAATAAAGCATGAGTTAATAAATGAAAAAAAAGCTAATTTATAAAATCCTATAGATAAAATTCTCATTATTAACCCCAATTGACTTAAAGTAGATAATGCAATAATTTTTTTTAAATCAAATTCAAAATTAGCTCCTAACGCTGATATAAATATTGTCAATCCTGAAATTAATAACAATCCTTGTCCTATAATTGTGCCCCCAACTAATAAATTAAACCGAATTAATAAATAAACTCCAGCAGTAACAAGAGTAGATGAATGCACCAAAGCTGATACAGG
The DNA here is from genome assembly GCF_002237135.1 of Teleopsis dalmanni. Taxonomy (NCBI): domain Eukaryota; kingdom Metazoa; phylum Arthropoda; class Insecta; order Diptera; family Diopsidae; genus Teleopsis; species Teleopsis dalmanni. Next base: position 2,027 of record NW_024033800.1, on the reverse strand, counting down.
AGTAGGAGCTGCTATTGCTGCAGGTAATCAAGCTGAAAATGGAATTTGAGCTCTTTTAGTTATTGCAGCTAATACAATTAATACCCCAATAATCAATATATTTATATCTGAAACATTAAATTTTAATAAAAAAATGTAATTTCGAGATCCATAATTTAATATTCAAGCAATTGCTAATAATAAAGCAACATCTCCAATACGATTTGATAAAACAGTTAATATCCCCGCATTATAAGATTTTACATTTTGAAAATAAATTACTAATAAATAAGACACTAATCCTAAACCATCCCATCCTAATAAAATTCTAACTAAATTTGGAGAAATAATTAAAAATATTATTGATATAACAAATAACAAAACTAATAAAATAAATCGATTAATATTTATATCTCCTGCTATATACTCTTTTCTATAATAAATTACTAAAGACGAAATTAATAAAACAAAAGATATAAAAATTAATCTTATTCAATCAAATAAAAAAGTTATTACAACTCTAATTCTATTTAAAGAAATTAACTCTCATTCTAAAAAAATTGAATAATCATGATTAATAAATATTAAACCAAAAATAAAAGAAATAATTCTTAAATTAATTAATAATCAAAATCTTATTCTACATAAAGATAAATTTTTCACAATTTAAAATAAAATTTTATATTTTTGACACCACAAATCAACGTTTTAATTAAACTATTTAAATATAATCAAAAAAAAATTATTTCACTTTTTATAATCAATAAATTTAAAGGAACTCAATGTAACAATAATAATAAAAATTCTCGTATGTTATTTATTCTAAAAGAATAAACCCCTGAATAAAATTTTCCATGTTGTCTATAAGAATACAAATATAAAGTATATGCTGCTCTAAAAAAAGATAAAAATGATAAAGTAATCATTGAATACCAAGATCAACTTACAATTCTATTTATTAAAGAAATTTCCCCTAATAAATTTAATGTAGGAGGAGCAGCTATATTTCCAGATCTCAATAAAAATCATCACAAAGTTAAAGAAGGTATAAAATTTAATAACCCTTTATTAATTAATAATCTTCGTCTACCTAATCGCTCATATCTAATATTAGCTAAACAAAATAAACCTGAAGAACATAACCCATGACCAATTATTAATCTATACCCTCCACAAATTCCTCAATTTCTTAAATTTATAATTCCTGCTAAAACAATCCCTATATGAGCAACAGAAGAATAAGCAATTAATGACTTTATATCAACTTGACGTAAACAATTTAAACTAATCAAAATCCCTCCAATCAAAGAAATTCTAATGAAAAAATAATTAAATTTTAAACAAACAAATGAAATAAATGAAAATACTCGTAAAAGTCCATATCCTCCTAATTTCAATATAATTCCAGCCAAAATTATTGAACCAGAAATTGGAGCTTCAACATGAGCTTTAGGTAATCATAAATGTACCAAAAATATAGGCATTTTAACCAAAAAAGCTAAAATTATCGAAAAATATAATAACTCATAATTAAACATATAATTACTTAAAAAATAAAAATTTAAATTTCCTAATTTTTCATATAAATAAAAAATTCCAATTAATATAGGTAAAGATACAAATAAAGTATAAAACAATAATATAAAAATTCCAGCTTGTAAACGCTCAGTGGTTGATACCCTCAACCCTAAAATTAATCATAAGAGTTGGAATAAACTCCCTTCAAAAATAAGGGATAAAAAGGCAATAAAATATTTATTCTAGAAAAAGTTAAAAATAAAAAAAATAATATAAAAATTACATTCACTAAAAATAAATTATTATAATTTTTAAATTTTTGAATTTTTTCACTTGCTATCAATATTAATGCACAAATTCAAAATCTTAATAAAATTAATCCATAAGAAATTATATCACATCCTAAAAAATAAGAAATACTTATAAAATAATTTATATAAATATTAGATAAAATAAAAATAAAACTAATAAAAAATAATATATTTTGAACCATTCAAAATATACTATTTAAAAAACAAATAGGAACCAAA
>NW_024033799.1:0-7048 GCF_002237135.1 Teleopsis dalmanni | reverse complement strand
GCTTATGTACAAGTATACATTTTTATGGGTGAAGATCCGATGACTAAATCACCATTTGCTTCATCAATTATCATGAATTATACGATTTGGTTACTACAACTGTTGGTATTTTGATGTTGTGATTAGAAAACAATATAGTAACTGGCGGTTTGCTTGGTTTGCAATTATTTAGAGATTATTAATATTTCAACTCCGAAACTGAACTTATATCTAAACTATAATATTGTATACATTATATATACTTTGATACTAAACTAGCATCTTTATATTTACTCTTTATTTTATATTCTAATATTCTACAAAAGGTTAATGAATGTAGACCTAGTAATGAAATAAATTTAAATATCTTTTGGACACAGAGAAGTGACGAGAAGAATTAGTATTAATAAGGCTGCAAATCAGCATAGTAATTCGTGTCTTAAGTGTAATTTGCAGATTTGTTTATTACACAGCCAACTTTATTCACTAGTCTATAATATTATGGTCAGTAACTATTTTGACTAACTTATATCAATATCATATTTTTTACTTATTATGTTATTATGTGTAGAGAGATATCGATAATTTCAAGCTTTCTTGTCAAAATATTTATTTTTTTATCAATCGACACATAATTAGTATGATTTCAATTTCGCAAACTTCGATGCGCTTCCTGATACTGCCAAAGCATACAGCTAACTTCACCGCACATGTCTTTCTCGCTAAACGAAAGCCATTTGTGGTATTATTTAATACATAAATATATACAATGACTTCACATTCAGGAATACATATGCATTCATATAAAATAATAATATATATTGTAATAAAAGTACCTCTCACATTTATTACATAACATTATTATGCTCGCATTTGTTGTGAGTCGAAAGGCTCAACCTATGAAGAACGCTCTTGGTTTATATTCCATCATAAGGCATGCCTAAAAGTAGGCAGCGTTGTTTGTAGCTTGCACAATAGCAGTAAACAAGGTCAGATCGGTAAGAAATGCTGATTTTCGGTTTTCTGTTAATTGTGTCAAGATGAAAACAACATTGAAAACAAATAATTCAAAGTTGCAATAATATCGAGTGCAACTTCAGTTACTGACGTTTTTGCAAATTACGCAAAAACTGTTAAATAATAATTAAAGTTAGGTACTTCGGGTACCTTGAAATTAGGCATCTAGCATAGGTAAGACCTTTAGACATTTTTGTTTAAGAGACAGTAAACAATAGTCTAAAAAAGCAGTTGTGTTTTGGGAGTGAGCTTGAGCTCTGTAGAGTCATTGGGCTCTACAACAACGGTCTATATCTTCAACGAGGAGAAGAAGATATAGAGTAGTTAAGTGTTGTACCACTGTCGGTTCTCAAGTTGATTAGTACTTAACTCAACTCGAGTTAAAACAAACTTTAACCGCACTTGTTTTAAAAAAAAAAGAGTTCGTAAACAATACAAATATATATTATAAAATTGAATATGTGATTTAAAAACAAATAACAGAAACATAGGTATATTGAAATACCTATGAAGATATAGAGTCGTTTACATCTCAATTTAACTGATTTAACTGAATGAATGTCGTTTACAAAGACTAAAATTAGATGCAAAACGTTAAAATCGTCTTAAGGTTCTAAACTGTAGTAACTTCACTGTTTACACATATTTATTATCAAATACAATACAACCCATACAACAATTATCATTACCCAAAACTGCCTATCTTGCCGCCTTTCACTCAGCTGTTATTATTCCTCTTCTAGTGTTCCACAACGTCCGTTTACTACATAAAAGTATCGAAAATGTAAGCTTCAAAACAATTAGAAATAAAAAAATATATACCTATATAAGAACTATATTAAAATTTGATGTATCTTCTAGAAAATGTGACCAACACAACTTTAGTTTAGATACAGAATTTTGATAAAAAGCCAGTTACTAGAAAATGCTTTATTGACTTTATTTATTAATATTAACTTTAGTAGTGTAGATTACATTGATACTATATATAATTCAAAATTATGTTTTTTTTTTAAATTAGTGTTCTCTATTTAGTTTTCTTGGAAGTCTGAATCTTATTAAATCGGACTTAAGCTAAAAACACTTTTATAATGTTTGCTGAGCATTGCTTAAGAAATGTTTCGAAAGCCTTTAAATAAAAAAAAGTATTTTACGATGTTCTTCGAAATTACTGATTTTTCCAAACAGTAAATCATATTTAATTGCAAAAAAGGAAGAAAGAGCAATATGTCCTCTTGGAATTTTTGAAATTTCTTGCTGGTAGCATCGCTGCACTGCAGTAAATTGCAAAAGGATAGCAAAAGAAAAGCAACCAGTGGAGGAGAAAACATTTAGTAGCAAATTGTTATTTCTGCTTCAGAAATTGCTGTCTAATAACAAAGCTGCATAGTTTCATTACCGACTTCCTTTGCTTTGTTTCACATTTTACATTTCACATTCACGTCCACATATTATTTCAAATTTTGGTTGGTGAGCATGTGAACTCGTAATAATCCTTAATGTTTTGCTTTATCTTTTCTTGTAGATTCCTTGCGAACCATATTTTTGTTACTCACTTGCTTTGCTTGCTTTCAATTTAGTTGAATTGCCAAGTGAAACAATGACTTTTTGTTAATTGGTTTCCTTTGTCCAAGTTGTAATGTAATGTCCTTTAACCACCCGAATGAAGCTCTAAATACATACATATTTTACATGTCTATGCATATATACTCCTGCTGTCAAAATTTACTGAAATAACCCGCAGCTGCGACTGAAGCAGCTGTTATTTGAAATCATTTTGCAGCTATGTTTGTTTGGATAAGTGTCTCCCTGCGCTATTTCCACTGTCTCTATGTGAGTCACAGTTATGTAAAGCGATTCTGCACCCACTGCAGAATGTATATCTGCACCATTTCTGGTACCAATTATCATTATCTTTGTGCAACAATAACGCTTTGACGCTTCCAAGCATCCTGCATCATTTTATCCTTACTGCAGTTGCAGTTTAGCTCTTACTTTATAATTTATTAATTACACACTTGTACTATCTTTTGAAAATTCTGTCTTAAATTATATTCTTGATCATCGAAAGAATTTAATTATACTATTTTGATAAGTCGAAAAAACTGTTGACGTCATTTTCATGAAATAATTAAGTCTAATATTTGAAATATTTCCGCTAAATAATGGCAAAATATTTACTCACTGTAGATATTTTTATGTTACAGCGAAAAACAATTGAATAAAATAATAGCTAGAATTAAGTTAATTGCAATTTAAGTAATAATACTCTTACTCTTGTTAAGAAAGCTTAGCTTATTTCAAATACTTATACTGAAATAAACAATAGCTTTTGAGTCAAAGAACAGCACTAAAAATGAGAAAGAAAATAGGGCACAGCACTTAAAAAATTTTTTTTGTAGAAAAGTGAAAAAACAACTAGCTATTATTATTCGTATTATTATTATTATTAATAGTATTTGGTGGTCACTAACATTAGATGTTAGTAACACTGTCTTATTCATATTACCGAATGATTTCTTCAATTCAGTTGTATCGATGTTTTGCGGCTCTATGTTCCACTAGGGAAAATGGACCCTAAGAAGAACAAAGTATCGATGTTTGACCGCACTGATTCGTGGAACAATTCTAGATGGAATATTTTTCTCCTATATTGTTTAAGAGCAACACATTTCTTTAGGATATGAAATGATATTTCTGTGCCTTCCAAATATGGTCTGTATTTGTCAATTGTCGAAAGTCCTTAAAGTTGTGATTAAGTATCGCTCGAGTCATTTTAAATCCGATCAGTTCAGATGTAAAAGATATTTACTTATTGTCTACAAATATTTCGAAAAAAAGAGCTTTGTGTATTGTACATTACTACAGATTAGGACTTGTGTGAATTATCTATTGTGCGTGCCAGAATTTTTTACGCTTGTGTACTGTAAATATAAATAATTAATGTGCATCATTTAAAAAATTATAGTATTTTTTTAGATTTATAATAAAGTCAGCAAAACCATGCGTCGAAATATATTAACAGACTAAGCATTAGTATAAAAATAAAATTGATGTATGTCAGCTCACTTAATGAAATTTTGTTTAAACGATTTTTTATTGTAATTTATTTTCTAAAACTTTAACGGCTTTAGATCTACCTAAAAGAAATTACTTTTTCATTTATATCACTAATATTTTATATTAGAAAGTACCACGACATACATACATATATTTAATATGCCCATGAAGATGACGGAAGAAGGATGATCTTCTTGAAAATAAATATTTTCTGGTAGAGTAGTTGATTCTGTGTAATTTGTGGCTGTGAATTTAGTTGAACTTTTCATTAAGAATAGTTAGATAGAGAAGAATAGTTGGTTTACTAAAATGCAACCGACATCTCAAACGCTCTTTATTTTTACGTTTTTCTTACAAATTCGTTCAGTTACTCTGCATTAATAAAAAATTTGATTCAAAAGTCATTGTGGATTGGCATACCATTCGATGCGATCCTCGTAATACTTAATTACTTGTTGTGAAATTTTAATCTTTACTATTTCTGAAGGTATTAACTCAGCTTGTACTTTTCCTTTAAATTTAATTAGAAATTCAATGCAACCATTTTTATTAGTTGAACCAATTATTTTCTCTGCCTTGAGTCCCTTATCGAAACCAGTTTTCTGCAAAGCCAAGTTTGCTACGAAATCCTGATCCATTTTTAATTTATGACGTTTCCTCCCTGCTTATGCAGTTGCTGCTGGGCCATCCGAAACCATTTTTGAATCACGATATTTCTTTGTATGTCTTTCTTTTGCACTTGGTGAGCTAAGAATAACTGTATCGTTCTGACTAACTGAAGCTTTTTCTTTTGCTAGCTCTGATTTTTTTTGCTCAATGGAACCATTTTCATCAGTCGCACCAATTATTTTATCAGCCCTTACCTTCTTATCGCCATTACTTAAGAAATTATTATGTTGGGGTATGTCTGCGGGGCGCTCTGAAATTTGTATGGTTCTAACTGAACTTGATGATGCGGCAAAAACTGTATCGTTTTGATAAATCGAACCTTTTTCTACTGCCAACTGATTTTCATATTGATTCACTAAATATTGACAGCCTTCTAAATTTTTCAATTCTTCCCTTTGTATTTTCTTCTTCAGGGAACCCTGGCCACTATTAAGACAGTAATTGGCATTTTTCGACACGTTGTTTCGTATAGCCTTTAAAGTATAAATATCGTCGACTGTGGAATTTGTTGCACTTTCCTCAGGACTGCTTATAGCTTGTTTTTTCTTCATACGGTGTTACTTCGACCGCATCTGTCAAACGACTGAAAAGTTGAAACTTCACATTTGTGCTTCAATTTGCTTTAAAATAATAGCATTGCCAGATGTAAAAACACACCTTAGCTTAAAGTTATAGTGAATACATACCATAGATTATAAGCAGACACTTAAACTTATTACTAAAAATGATATTTGTCTTCAATAACTGAATTTAATTTCTTATCATTTAATTCTTATCAATTCTTTAAATCTGTTTTATAAATAATGTGTTCTTAAAGTTTTTATTAGTGTCGCCGAAAAAGCTACGTTTTCGTAGAGGAGGTTTTCGAATAGCAAAGAAAGAAAGGACAAAAACAAAAATTTATTTAATTTATTGAAATTTGACTGACCATACAACGCTGTTTCTATTTAGTATTGTCAAGTACTCATCATCAGTTGTCTTAGGAAACAATCGAATTTCTGTTTATAGCTCGTATATAATTTGTTTGGATGCAAGTGCCAGGCTTAGAACTCGTGCCTGTCAAATTAGAAGCGATGACTAATCGTGTTTATCCACAAGAAGCCAAGGCTGCACAAACTTTCAATGCTCAAGTTCCAGGTTTTATTGTCACTTACTTTTATTTAATTAGTGACAACAACCAAAGCACTTACCATGCTTTAAATTAGAACGAGCTTATAAACTACAGCTTTATTTTTGGAAACACAAGTTCAACGAATTGAAAGTTTAACTTATTTTCAAAGCTATTCTTTGTGTAATGGTTCGAACTCGTTCACAAAAATTTTGCTTTGTTTGAAAAAATGGAGAGGAACCTCTATTAAGAAATCTCGTACGTAAATGAGTAAAACGAAATAAAAACTATGATTTACGGATTTCACAACTCGTTATATGAATAAATCTTATATCCAACTATTGGAAGCTTTCTGTAAACTAATGAATGATGTCGCTACCATTTATGAAATGCGATGGATAAAATGGGGCTGCTCTAAAAGACCAAAAATACTTTTATTGCTTTTAGTTTATTATTTGAAAAAAAATCGCTGTTACTGAAACATACTGATTGCAAACTCTTCATTTTTCTTCAAATTAAAACCTAAAATTTAAGAAAATAAATTTAACTAAGTGGGTACAAGGATTAAATAATGAACATACTTACTAGTTGTTACGATCCGCGTCGGTTCAAGGGCTCTTTGTTTATTTATTTTAAAAGTATTTTTGAATATCAACAAAACCAAAGTTCACAGAAGCGTTAAAATAAATATTGTGTTTTGCTTGTTACTAATACGTTAAAAAGACAGCTGATAGAGACAGCAATTGCTTTTTAACAAAAAAATAAGAAGTTATGAATTGTAGAGTTGCGACAGTGTATTTTTCAAGTACTTTTTATATTATATATTTACTATATATTTTTATATCAGTGATCATCAAACTGTAATTATATTTCAAACTGCAGGCAACTGGCTTAACATTGACAGAGAAATTGAAAGAATTATTCCTGAATTTTCTGCACCTCAATACCACGATGAAATTGAGCATGCTGTCGATGTAAATTACAAAACCCTTATTGACACTGTTGCTGAGTCTACTATTGTTTAATATGATAACGTGAAGAAAACAATTTTTCCATCGCCCTTAGATGGGCTTATTTCCGCTAAGCGTAATGCGAGACGAGATTCGCAAAGATATCCTTCTTTCAGATCTACACCCAACCTCAATGTAGATACTAAAGCCTTGAAACAAGTCCTTGATGAGGAAAGAAAACAGTTCAATTCAAAAATATCTAGAA
>NW_024033798.1:0-7049 GCF_002237135.1 Teleopsis dalmanni | reverse complement strand
TATCAACGTGGCATGGAATCGATGCACTATAATCATTTTCAGTGGGAGCTATATAATTTCAAAGCACAGTATAATATTTTCAAAGTGGCATCGATTCGATGCACTATAAACATTTTCAGCCGAAACTATATAATTTTAAAACACAGTATTATATTTCCAACGTATCATGGACTCGATGCATTATAATAATTTTCAGCTGGAGCTATATAATTTCAAAACACAGTATAATATTTTAAACGTGGCATGAATATGATGAACTATAATAATTTTCAGCCGGAGCCACATAGTCTCAAAACACAGTATAATATTTTCAACGTGGCATGGAATCGATGCACTATAATCATTTTCAGTGGGAGCTATATAATTTCAAAGCACAGTATAATATTTTCAAAGTGGCATCGATTCGATGCACTATAAACATTTTCAGCCGAAACTATATAATTTTAAAACACAGTATTATATTTCCAACGTATCATGGACTCGATGCATTATAATAATTTTCAGCTGGAGCTATATAATTTCAAAACACAGTATAATATTTTAAACGTGGCATGAATATGATGAACTATAATAATTTTCAGCCGGAGCCACATAGTCTCAAAACACAGTATAATATTTCCAAAGTGGCGCGAAATCGATGCATTATAATAGTTTTCAGCCGGAGCTTTATAATTTCAAAACACAGTATTATATTTTTAACGTGGCATCGATTCGATGCCCTATAAAAATTTTTAACCGGAGCTATATTATTTCAAAGCACAGTATAATATTTTCAAGGTAGCGTGTATTCGATGCACTATAATAGTTTTCAGCCGGAGCTATATAATTTCAAAACACAGTATTATATTTTCAAAATGGCGTGGATTCGGTGCATTATAATAATTTTCAGCCGGAGCTATATAATTCCAAAACACAAAATTATATTTTACACGTGGCATCGATTCGATGCATTATAATAGTTTTCAGCCGGAGCTATATAATTTCAAAGCACAGTATAATATTTTCAACGTGGCATGGATTCGATGCACTTCAACAATTTTTAACTGGAGCTATATAATTTCAAAGTTCAGTATTATATTTTCAAAGTGGCATCGATTCGATGCACTATAACCATTTTCAGCCGAAACTATATAATTTGAAAACACAGTATTATATTTCCAACGTATCATGGATTCGATGCATTATAATAATTTTCAGCTGGAGCTATAAAATTTCAAAACACAGTATTATATTTTCAACGTGGCATGAACATAATGAACTATAATAATTTTTAACCAGAGCTATATAATTTCAAAGCACAGTATTATATTTTCAACGTGGCATGAAATCGATGCACTATAATAATTTTTAACCGGAGCTATATAACTTCAAAGCACAGTATAATATTTTCAACGTGGCATGGATTCGAAGCTGTATAATTTCAAAGCACAGTATTATATTTTTAAAGTGGCATGGAATCGATGCACTATAATAATGTACAACCGGAGCTATATAGTTTCAAAGCACAACATTATATTAGCAACGTGGCATCGATTCGATGCACTGTAATCATTTTCAGGCGGATCTATATAATTTCAAAACAAAGTATTATATTTTCAACGTGGCATGGAATCGATGCACTATAATAATGTTTAACCGGAGCTATATAGTTTCAAAGCACAATATTATATTTTCAACGTGGCATCGATTCGATGCACTATAATCATTTTCAGCCGGAGCTATATAATTTCAAAACACAGTATTACATTTTTAAAGTGGCGTGAAATCGATGCACTATAATCATTTTCAGGTGGATCTATATAATTTCAAAACACAGTATTATATTTTCAACGTGGCATGGATTCGATGTCCTATAATAATTTTTAACCGGAGCTATATAATTTCAAAGCACAGTATTATATTTTCAAAATGGCGTGAAATCGATGCACTATAATCATTTTCAGCCGGAGCTATATAAATTCAAAACACAGTATTATATTTTTAACGTATCATGGATTCGATGCACTATAATAATTTTCAGCCGGAGCTATATAATTTCAAAGCACAGTATAATATTTTCAACGTAGCGTGGATTCGATGCATTATAATAATTTGCAGCCGGAGCTATATAATTCCAAAACACAGTATTATATTTTCAACGTGACATCGATTCGATGCACTTTATTAATTTTCAGCCGGAGCTATATAATTTCAAAACACAGTGCAATATTTTCAACGTGTCATGGATTCGATGCACTATAATCATTTTCATTCGGAGCTTTATAGTTTCAAATTACAGTATTATATTTTCAACGTGGCATAGATTCGATGCATTATAATAATTTTCAGCCGGAGCTATATAATTTCAAAGCACAGTATTATATTTTCAAAATGACATGAAATCGATGCACTGTAATCATTTTCAGCCGGAGCTATATAATTTCAAAACACAGTATTATACTTTCAACGTGGCATGGAATCGTTGCACTCTACTAATTTTCAGCCAGAGCTATATAATTTCAAAACACAGTATTATATTTTCAACGTGGCATCGATTCGATGCACTTTAATAATTTTCAGCCGGAGCTGTATAATTTCAAAGCACAGTATAATATTTTCAACGTGGCATGGATTCGACGCATTATAATAATTTTTAGCCAGAGCTATATAATTTCAAAGCACAGTATATATATTTTCAAAATGGCGTGAAATCGATGCCACTATAATCATTTTCAGCCGGAGCTATATAATTTCAAAAACACAGTATATATTTTCAACGTGGCATGGATTCGACGCATTATAATCATTACAGCCGGAGCTATATAATTTCAAAGCACAGTATTATATTTTTAGGTATCATGGTTCGATGCATTTAATCATTTTCAGCCGAGCTATATAATTTCCAAAACACAGTAACTATTTTTCAACGTGCATGGATTGATGCACTCTACTAATTTTTCAGCCAGAGCTATTAAATTTCAAAACACAGTATTATATTTTCAACGTGGCATCGATTCGATGCACTTTAATAATTTTTCCGCCGGAGCTGTATAATTTCAAAGCACAGTATTATATTTTTCAACGTGGCATCGATTCGATGCACTTATTAAATTTAACCGGAGCTATATAATTTCAAAACACAGTATTATACTTTCAACGTGGCATGGAATCGATGCATTCTACTAATTTTCAGCCAGAGCTATATAATTTCAAAACACAGAATTATATTTTCAACGTGGCATCGATTCCATGCAGTTTAATAATTTTCAGCCGGAGCTGTATAATTTCAAAGCACAGTATTATATTTTCAAAATGACATGAAATCGATGCACTGTAATCATTTTCAGCCGGAGCTATATAATTTCAAAACACAGTATTATACTTTCAACGTGGCATGGAATCGATGCATTCTACTAATTTTCAGCCAGAGCTATATAATTTCAAAACACAGAATTATATTTTCAACGTGGCATCGATTCCATGCAGTTTAATAATTTTCAGCCGGAGCTGTATAATTTCAAAGCACAGTATTATATTTTCAAAATGACATGAAATCGATGCACTGTAATCATTTTCAGCCGGAGCTATATAATTTCAAAACACAGTATTATACTTTCAACGTGGCATGGAATCGATGCACTCTACTAATTTTCAGCCAGAGCTATATAATTTCAAAACACAGTATTATATTTTCATCGTGGCATGGAATCGATGCACTATAATCATTTACAGCCGGAGCTATATAATTTCAAAGCACAGTATTATATTTTTAACGTATCATGGATTCGATGCATTATAATAATTTTCAGCCGGAGCTATTTAATTTCAAAACACAGTATTATATTTTCAACGTGGCATGGAGTCGATGCACTATAATCATTTACAGCCGGAGCTATATAATTTCAAAGCACAGTATTATATTTTTATCGTATCATGGATTCGATGCATTATAATAATTTTCAGCCGGAGCTATATAATTTCAAAGCATAGTATAATATTTTCAACGTAGCGTGGATTCGATGCATTATAATAATTTGCAGCCGGAGCTATATAATTCCAAAACACAGTATTATATTTTCAACGTGACATCGATTCGATGCACTTTATTAATTTTCAGCCGGAGCTATATAATTTCAAAACACAGTGCAATATTTTCAACGTGGCATGGATTCGATGCACTATAATCATTTTCATTCGGAGCTATATAGTTTCAAATTACAGTATTCTATTTTCAACGTGGCATAGATTCGATGCATTATAATAATTTTCAGCCGGAGCTATATAATTTCAAAGCACAGTATTATATTTTCAAAATGACATGAAATCGATGCACTGTAATCATTTTCAGCCGGAGCTATATAATTTCAAAACACAGTATTATACTTTCAACGTGGCATGGAATCGATGCACTCTACTAATTTTCAGCCAGAGCTATATAATTTCAAAACACAGTATTATATTTTCAACGTGGCATCGATTCGATGCACTTTAATAATTTTCAGCCAGAGCTGTATAATTTCAAAGCACAGTATAATATTTTCAACGTATCATGGATTCGATGCATTATAATAATTTTTAACCGGAGCTATATAATTTCAAAGCACAGTATTATATTTTCAAAATGGCGTGAAATCGATGCACTATAATCATTTTCAGCCGGAGCTATATAATTTCAAAACACAGTATTATATTTTCAACGTGGCATGGATTCGACGCATTATAATAATTTTTAGCCAGAGCTATATAATTTCAAAACACAGTATTATATTTTCAACGTGGCATGGAGTCGATGCACTATAATCATTTACAGCCGGAGCTATATAATTTCAAAGCACAGTATTATATTTTTAACGTATCATGGATTCGATGCATTATAATCATTTTCAGCCGGAGCTATATAATTTCAAAACACAGTACTATATTTTCAACGTGGCATGGAATCGATGCACTCTACTAATTTTCAGCCAGAGCTATATAATTTCAAAACACAGTATTATATTTTCAACGTGGCATCGATTCGATGCACTTTAATAATATTCAGCCGGAGCTGTATAATTTCAAAGCACAGTATTATATTTTCAACGTGGCATGGATTCAATGCACTATAACAATTTTTAACCGGAGCTATATAATTTCAAAACACAGTATTATATTTTCAAAATGACATGAAATCGATGCACTCTACTAATTTTCAGACAGAGCTATATAATTTCAAAACACAGTATTATATTTTCAACGTGGCATCGATTCGATGCATTTTAATAATTTTCAGCCGGAGCTGTATAATTTCAAAGCACAGTATTATATTTTCAAAATGACATGAAATCGATGCACTGTAATCATTTTCAGCCGGAGCTATATAATTTCAAAACACAGTATTATATTTTCAACGTGGCATGGAATCGTTGCACTCTACTAATTTTCAGCCAGAGCTATATAATTTCAAAACACAGTATTATATTTTCAACGTGGCATCGATTCGATGCACTTTAATAATTTTCAGCCGGAGCTGTATAATTTCAAAGCACAGTATTATATTTTCAAAATGACATGAAATCGATGCACTGTAATCATTTTCAGCCGGAGCTATATAATTTCAAAATACAGTATTATACTTTCAACGTGGCATGGAATCGATGCACTATAATCATTTTCAGCCGGAGCTATATAATTTCAAAACACAGTATTATATTTTCAACGTGGCATCGATTCGATGCACTTTAATAATTTTCAGCCGGAGCTGTATAATTTCAAAGCACAGTATAATATTTTCAACGTGGCATGGATTCGACGCATTATAATAATTTTTAGCCAGAGCTATATAATTTCAAAGCACAGTATTATATTTTCAACTTGGCATGGAATCGATGCACTATAATCATTTACAGCCGGAGCTATATAATTTCAAAGCACAGTATTATATTTTTAACGTATCATGGATTCGATGCATTATAATCATTTTCAGCCGGAGCTATATAATTTCAAAACACAGTATTATATTTTCAACGTGGCATGGATTCGACGCATTATAATAATTTTCAGCCGAAGCTATATAATTTCAAAGCACAGTATTATATTTTCAACGTGGCATGGATATGATGCACTATAATCATTTTCAAGCGGAGCTATATAATTTCAAAACACAGTATTATATTTTCAACGTGGCATCCATTCGATGCACTTTAATAATTTTCAGCCGGAGCTGTATAATTTGAGAGCACAGTATTATATTTTCAACGTGGCATCGATTCGATGCACTATAATCATTTTCAGCCGGAGCTATATAATTTCAAAGCACAATATTATATTTTCAACGTGGCGTCGATTCGATGCCCTATAATAATTTTTAACCGGAGCTATATAACTTCAAAGCACAGTATTATATTTTCAAAGTGGCGTGAAATCGATGCACTATAATCATTTTCATTCGGAACTATATAATTTCAAATCACAGTATTCTATTTTCAACGTGGCATAGATTCGATGCATTATAATAATTTTATGCCGGAGCTATATAATTTCAAAGCACAGTATTATATTTTCAAAATGACGTGAAATCGGTGCACTATAATCATTTTCAGCCGGAGCTATATAATTTCAAAACACAGTATTATATTTTCAACGTGGCATGGATTCGACGCATTATAATAATTTTCAGCCGAAGCTATATAATTTCAAAGCACAGTATTATATTTTCAACGTGGCATGAATATGATGCACTTTAATAATTTCAGCCGGAGCTGTATAATTTCAGAGCACTGTATATATTTTTAACGTACCATGGATTCGATGCATTATAATAATTTTCAGCCGGAGCTATATAATTTCAAAGCACAGTATAATATTTTCAATGTAGCGTGGATTCGATGCATTATAATAATTTGCCGCCGGAGCTATATAATTCCAAAACACAATATTATATTTTCAACGTGGCATCGTTTCGATGCACTTTATTAATTTTCAGCCGGAGCTATATAATTTCAAAACACAGTATTATATTTTCAACGTGGCATGGAATCGATGCACTACAATAATTTTCAGCCGGAGCTATATAATTTCAAAGCACAGTA
>NW_024033797.1:0-7051 GCF_002237135.1 Teleopsis dalmanni | reverse complement strand
ACATTGTTTAGTTTTTATTTTGTTAATGTTTAGCGGCTATTGCCTTTCATAATAATTAAATTTTTCGTTCAATATATAAGAATTTTTAATTAAAATTAATATTCATTTATTAAAACCAAAAAATAAAAATATTGTTAAAAAATATAGTACATATTTTTAGTTCGTTTTTATGTTTGTTAACTCTTTTGTATTATATTATATATAGTTCTATGTTAAAGAAATTTATAATTTATATTTTTCAAATGCTTTACTTAGCTGCTAAATGATATTTCTGTAGGGACTTACTAACTATATATAAATATATATACATATATTGTACTTTATTTTTTTTTTTTTGTTTGTCAATTATTTTATTTATGATAAATCGAATTTTAATGATTTAATTAATTTATAACAAATTTGTAAACATTTTAAATAATGTCCTTAGACTTATGGTTTCGGTGCCCGCGGTAGCTCAGGATCAAGTCTTTCAGTACCCTCGTCTTCTGCTTATGTTGTAAGTTTAAAAAACTCAAAAGAGTGCCCCTCTCTATGAAATATAATTGAGGGGCCTCATAACGTCTGAGTGTTCGAAAGTGCGAGTTGCAGTCTTAACGTGTTGCAACGTGTAAAACTACAAAAAAATTATCATAAATGCATATATACTATTTCGAGGTCGCACGCTCGTTTGCAATGTTGCTAGTTGTCACCTAAAAATTTCTTTCAACGAGGAATTAAATGGTTGCTACGTTTTTCAATGAAATATTTTCGTTATTTATTTGTTATATTTATTTAAAATAAATTTTTGCATTTTGATGTACTATTTTATGTTTTGTCCTTATTTGTCAAAATGTCCATATTTTCTTGCTATGAATTGGTATTATCATTTCTTTTTGTTGTGCAAAATTATCGGTAAATATTTTTAACTTAAAAAAAATTAAAAATTTTTTGCTAAAATATTTATGTGAGTAAGTGTGACTGTGGAAATAAATTTATTTTTTAAAAGAAAAAATGTATGAAAAATATTTTTTTTCAACACAAAATAATTGAAAATTCAACAATGTGTGAAATTATAAGTTGTTTTGTTAAGGACATTAAGGTATAAAAATATTTTAACATATGAATATTACAAAAAGAACGAATAAAGCAGATTATATGCCTAAAGAGTCAAAAAATGAGTAAGTTTTGATAGAACGTAATGAGGAGAGTAAATAACACTAGCCAAGCAGTAGTTAGTAAATACGGTTATAATATATATTCATATTGTAAATACGTTACTTATATTAAAACTAGATTGTTATATGCAGTTTAACTATCTAATAATGCAATACATCATTATGACATCATTAGATCTGTTCACTATAGAGAGGTTTTCATTCAGCGAAAAATTTTAAAAGGAATATCAAACATAAATGCGAACTTAATAAGTTTTAATTAACCTCAGATTGGAATGTTAGTACTTTTGTGTATTGCTTTTTAGAAACAATTTAAATTATGAATAATTATAGTAATTTTTTATTAATATATTTGATTAATAGTATGTTCGTTTTAATATTATATATGAATAACTTTTGTCAGTATTAAATTTTATATATCCAATATATTATAATAGATAATAGTTTCTTAATATTTTCTCGGAAGCACATGATAGTCCACTAAACATTTCCCAGTGCCCCACCCAAAGTTTATTATTAGTTTAAATCTAGTATAAAAACGCATTGAAATTCAAATTTTTAAAATATTCCAGAAAAAAAAAACTAATAAATAATAATAAATTATATACTAAAATTTGATTTATAAGTTTTTGAACACCATATTCTATTCCAGCATTTATTACTTAATGTAAAGCAGATGTGCAACTTAAGTAACTCTACTATTTTGAAGAAACTTGAAATTTTCGTATAATTGAAGAGTTTTATCCAAATGTGCGAATTCGAGTATACTGAAGGAGTGCGAATATTATTATATTTAAACAATTAGAAGCACTACTACGACTATAATCAGAATATTTATTTAAGTGGTATTACTATTTAGATATTTTGTATTAATATTTACAACTCGAATATGTTCGATTAGCTCAATCATTTTTAAATATTTATAGTGTTCGAATTCGGATATATACGAACTGCTCGAATATTATAATGTTCGAACAATTTAGAACTTTACTACAAATGTAGTCACGGTATTCATTTACGTCTCAACTATGTTCGAGTAATTTATATATTTTCGAATATTTGCACTGTTTTAATTTAAATATACTCGAACTGTTCGAATGTATTCGTGATACCAATTTAAGAAGTATTCTTTTCCAAATAAATAGTTATAATATTTACTCAAAATGAAAATTAATAACCTTTTTGCAGTTTTTGAATAGTTTTTATTTAAATTAAATATTGCAAAGTGCTATTTTAAAACCCTGATACTGTTAAGTGCTCTTTTGTAGCACTTAATTTTTAAAATCACAAGTTTGCCATCAACATCAACTAACTTCTGCGGAATGCAATACAATACAGTATGCAATATTTGGAAATAGGCCTTCACTTATAATATGTATATTTATATGAAATAGTAATTACTGACTACTTTACTTAAAATTCATTTCAACGAATTTCAAAATAAAATTAATATTTAAAATGTTGGTCATAAGAGCTTAAATAAATTTATTCATTTCCCAAAAAATATATCAAAACAGCTGGGTGTGCATTTGAGCGTGTATGTATATGCGAGAGGTTTGTTTTTTGATAACTTTATGTATGTAAGTGTGTATATTTTAAGAGTCCTTGGGGATATTTACGTTGTGTATCTGTATTTTTAATAAAATTATGAATAAATTTCAACATTTTATGCATTAATTGTCGTATATATATAAATATTTTATAATTTTTAAAACTTCGCTACTCAAAATAAAATTTCAACGAATGCATCAACTTTACCAATAACGTGAAAATATCGTAACTATTTAAACTGGTGTAAATTTTATTTAAAAAATTTATTTCATGTTTTATTGATGTTTCAAAAAAAAAATTAAAAAAAAAAACAATTTCTACTATTTTTCTGAATATTTTACGTGTAAAGATATGTCAAACGGATGAAATAAAACTGTGACCGAATATATTTTATTGCAAATTTTTATTTTATTTTTTATATTTTTTTTATTTTTTATATATATATATTTTTTTTTGTTCGCTAAATTTTATGTTAATGTTTATGTATAATAATTATTATTGATTTGTGTTACGAAAAACTTATAAATAAACTGTATAAATCTATCCAAATGTCTGTAAACTTCATGTTTGTATATCGTTTATGTTTTCGGTTTTTTATCTGGAAATTTCGCAGCTTGCACGGAGCATGATCGTGAGTACACGTTTTCGCTTTGACTTAACAATTTACTGACAAACCTAATAAATTTTTTTGTTAAACCAAGAAAAAGCCAAAAATATATTTCAAAAAATTAATAGAGAAACCGCATTCAACATAAACAACAGACAAAAAAATATGTGACAAAGCGAATACTTAAGTGCTGATTTCCTTGTTTGTTTCAAAACTGTTTATTGTATCCTTTTTGATGTTTTTGTTTTCTTTGCTGAGCCTTATGCATTAAATATAATTATTTTATACATATTCGATTTGTTTATATACATTTATAAATATATTATATATATACATATGAACAATATATTCGTTGATGACACAAAAACTACTATCAATTAAAAGATTCTAATATTATTTTAATTTTTATTTTGGTTTGTTTTGTTGCATTGAAATTTTAAAAATGTTCAAAGATATGAAATGCAAAATATTTCTTGTTGTTTTGTTAAATGTTTTGGTTCTATCGCCAACAGCTTGAAATCAGCTTGCATAACTCTTCATCACAGTATTTACATAACATATGATACTCAAAATTAAATATATTTATATATGGTATATATATGTAAATATATTTTGAATAACTCGAAATATACAAAACTCATTTTTATAATTTTCTAAAATAAAAGAACATGATAAAGTTGATTAAAGTAAAATCAAATATAATTAAACATGCAAAACAAAAATGATTTAAATGAATAAAACTGACATAATAAAGAAATAAAATAACATATATACAAAATCACTAAAAGAAAATGAGAAAAAAAGTGTTATGAGATTCCATTATTTTTAATCAAAGCTTTACAGTCCAGTTCACGTCAAAGCGTTTCTGACTAAATACCTGATTACATACTTCTCAGAGATCACTTCAGTAAAATTTATAATATTCCTTATATAAACGTTTTTTTTTCAACATTAAACTTCTTAAGCTAAATTTTCTTCGTCATACAAAATCCTTATATTACAAGATTATATACCAACCAAGAAGTCATTTAGTCATATCAATAATAGGACATTGCATTAAAAATAAGTTTTACTGAACAATTGTACGTAAAAAAATTTAAAAATGAATACAATCATTTAATTGTATACAGTTTGTCTCAGATCCCACAAGACTAGTTTGATTCGGAAAGAGATTATTTCGGAAATTATTCCTGGACTGGAAACCTTCAATAAATTTTCTGAAATAATTTCGAAAATTATCTAAGTCATTATCAGGATGGTGTCGAAATGATTTTTATTTATCGCTAAATCCAGTTTGAAGTTAGCCAAAAATCGTACTAAGACAAATCAGTTATTTAACTGATTGTTTAATAATACGCTTAATGTTTGATAAGATAAATTCATTTTTTAAACGAGTATAACGTCATAGTGCATTATCGTGCAACAAAATCTAACTGCCTGATTAGATATTGAAATGGTTTTATTTTATCCTCATTAGCCGAAAGTTGTACTAAACCAAAGCAGATACACCCGGGGTATGATTAAATCGAAGTAAACGGTTAGCATTATATTGGATTTACTCCTCTAAAAGTTTTTTTGATGCAAGTGTAATAAATATGACATTTTATCACAACTTAGAATAGCTGACATACTGGACGGGATCATTCAGGACACTTTTCATTAAATACGCACAGACCTTCCTTTTGCCTAAATCTTCGGTATCGCAGTTTTCTCTTTATTAAAATACACAGCAGTTGCACCAAATTATGGTTTCGACTTTTTTAATGTTTCGAAATTAGTTGTAATTCTCAGTAATCGTCTTTAAGATCTATACGGCTGTCAAAAAATTAGCCAAACCAAAAATCTGTGCGTAAAACTTGTATTTACACCTGTACACACCTGTACCTGTACATAGTATCGGTATCATTTCTGAACTATGTCTAATATTTGCTTTGTGTTCCATATAAAAACGTAAAATGTGAAATCACAATAAAATGTCAAGCGAATCAGTTCAATTTTTGACTATACTAGGATGAAATGTGTACCATTCATTTATGTTCATTCCCTGACAATATGCCTCGTTTCAAGACTCCACACCTTATTCGATTCAATAAACGTCAGATAGAAGTAATATACTCCTATCGTGACTATTTTATGATACCATGCTATTTTGTTAACGATAAATCAGAGCATCTAAAATAATGTTACTTTGTTCGTGATACGTTTCCCAGATATAAGAGAATGATATATATCTTAAAAAGGTATTTGAGAAAATTGAAGTAAAATTTTGCTATTATAATATAATAAATATATTGTTAGTATTACATTTGTTTTTATGAAATGAAATAGTACACATAAATTTATTGGCAATGAATAACAGAAGAAGAATTTAATTTACTCCGAATAGGTATTATTAAAATTTATTTATTTTGAAATACTCTATTAATCACGAAGCTAATTACCATATACATTGTGACCGAAAAGGTTTCGGAAATTCTCATTTAAAATTCGCGCGCTGTATATTTTTCGATATTTTAAGTTTATGTAGTTTGGCAGCACTGTCCTTAATTACTATGCCAAAAATGAGCGCGATCTGTCAGACAGTTCGTTTACGGCAGCTGTTGAAACCAGTTCACCTCAGTAGTGCGTTTGCTGAAAAAAACAATGGAAAAAAATATTGATCAAAGAGTTTGCATCAAATTTTGTGTTTCGAACGAATTTTCGTGTGCAGAATCGTTGCGAATGCTACAAAAGGCTTATGGGGAATCAGTTTTATCGAAAACTCAAGTTTATGAGTGGTACAAAGCCTTTCAGGACTGTCGTACGACCGTCGAAGACATGCCGCGTTCTGGACGACCTTCGACCTCTACCACCGACGAAAACATTGAAAAGGCAAAGGAAATCGTGTTCAAAAATCCTCATGTGAGTGTTAGAGAGATAGCACGAGAGCTAGGCATCGGTCGTGAGATGGCTCGTTTGATTTTGGTGGACAATTTGTGTATGCGACGTGTCAACGCTCGGCTTTTTCCGATTCACCTCAATTTGTTCCAAAAACACCATCGTGGACAGGTCTCGTTAGACATGCTTGATCGTGCCAATTCCGATCCAACTTTCATGGAACGCATCATAACGGGTGACGAGACATGGGTCTACGAGTACGACATGCAAACAAGCCAACAATCATCGGAATGGAGAGGAAAAGACGAGCCGAAACCGAAAAAACCACGCCAAAGTCGCTCGAAAATCAAGGCAATGCTGATTGTTTTCTTCGATATTCGTGGTGTGGTGCATCATGAATTCGTCCCTGAAGGACAAACAGTCAATAAAGCCTATTATTTGACTGTTTTAAGACGTTTGCGTGAAAATATCCGCCGTAAACGGCCTCAATTGTGGAAGGATAATTCATGGATTTTTCATGACGATAATGCTCCCTCGCACCGAGCCAACATTATCAACGATTTTAAGGCCAAACATTCAATAAATACCATCGAACAGCCCCCGTATTCACCTGATCTTGCACCGTGTGACTTTTTCCTGTTTCCCAAACTCAAATTACCACTCAGAGGAACGCGTTTTGAATCCATAGAAGACGTAAAACAGAATTCGCAGAGGAAACTCAAAGCCATACCGGAAAGCGCCTATAAAAAATGTTTTGATGATTGGAAGAAACGTTGGCATTTGTGTATCGCTTCTAATGGAGCATATTTTGAAGGAGATAAAATAAATATTGATGAAGATAAAGAATTTTGCGTTTTATTTA